>NC_088228.1:43903813-43956313 GCF_036934945.1 Oncorhynchus masou masou | reverse complement strand
TAGAGCATGAACCTACAGGAACGGGCCACCGCCTTGATGTTAGTTGAGAACGACAGGGTGTTGTCCAGGATCACGCCAAGGTTCTTAGCGCTCTGGGAGGAGGAAACAATTGAGTTGTCAACCGTGATGGCGAGATCATGGAACGGGCAGTCCTTCCCCGGGAGGAAGAGCAGCTCCGTCTTGCCGAGGTTCAGCTTGAGGTGGTGATCCGTCATCCACACTGATATGTCTGCCAGACATGCAGAGATGCGATTCGCCACCTGGTCATCAGAAGGGGAAAGGAAGATTAATTGTGTGTCGTCTGCATAGCAATGATAGGAGAGACCATGTGAGGTTATGACAGAGCCAAGTGACTTGGTGTATAGCGAGAATAGGAGAGGGCCTAGAACAGAGCCCTGGGGGACACCAGTGGTGAGAGCGCGTGGCGAGGAGACCTGCTCCTGCTCAACTCCCCCCGTATTTATGAACTCAGTTACCACCGACCTGACACACCTGCTCCTGCTCAACTCCCCCCGTATTTACAAACTCAGTTACCACCGACCTGACACACCCGCTCAACCAGGAGTACCTGCTCCTGCTCAGCTCCCCCCGTATTTACCAACTCAGTTACCACCGACCTGACACACCCGCTCAACCAGGAGTACCTGCTCCTGCTCAACCCCCCCCCGTATTTATGAACTCAGTTACCACCGACCTGACACACCCGCTCCTGCTCAACTCCCCCCGTATTTACGAACTCAGTTACCACCGACCTGACACACCCGCTCCTGCTCAACTCCCCCCGTATTTACGAACTCAGTTACCACCGACCTGACACACCCGCTCCTGCTCAACTCCCCCCGTATTTACGAACTCAGTTACCACCGACCTGACACACCTGCTCAACCAGGAGTACCTGCTCCTACTCAACTCCCCCCGTATTTACAAACTCAATTAGTAATTGAGTTTTCAGAGTTTTTCTGCACCCACCAATCTCAAATTCTAGACATCCAATTAAACGAAACTATAGCGTCCATAAAGTGACCATTGGAAATAAACAATTGCAGATTAACAGATTGCAGATTATAATTTATCCCTCTCACATGCTCATTTCTGTCCATTAAGAAACAATAATGTGTTACCTTTTTGTAGCTTTTCTGACAACTCTAACATCTTTTCAGCCAAATCTCAAAGTTCTAAAACCGTGACCAGCACCTCGGTTGCTGAGCAACAGCTAGCTAGTAGCTGGCTGGAAGCTGTATTTAGCTAGCTAACACCAGTCGGATGAGAAGCAAGCTACAATCAAAGGAAGTTTTGCTAAATATTCTTTTCATATGGCTGAAGTCATCTTTGTAAACTTAATCAGAGCACAAACAAATAAGGTTGCGAGTCATAGCCAGTTAGCTAGCCAACGAGCCTGTAGCTACAAGCCAATGAGACTGTAACATATCTGTACAGGTCATGAACCACAACATATCTAGTTTTTATTTTATTTACCTTTATTTAACTAGGCAAGTTAGTTAAGAACAAATTCTTATTTTCAATGATGGCCTAGGAACAGTGGGTTAACTGCCTGTTCAGGGGCAGAATGACAGATTTGTACCTTGACAGCTCAGGGGTTTGAACTTGCAACCTTCCGGTTACTAGTCCAACGCTCTAACCACTAGGCTACCCTGCCGCCCCAGTTAGCTCCAGTCTTCCATAAAGGATAGCGAGCTAGCTAAGTACAGTTCCTAGTCAACACCAAACTTTAGAAACCTTAGGGAAAATGTCACACGTCTAACTTATAGTACATGCAATGGGCATTGCTCATCTAGCAACTATGGCATGATACAGTCAAACTGTCTCTATAGCTACATCTGTAGCCAGATGTGTCAGCACAAACAGCTGCTAGCTAGCTTACATTTCCTCAACCAAGACCAGCCTCACACAACTGTAGCTGATAAAACGAATTGTCTTGCAAAGAAACAGTTAGCTGTGTTGAATCTAAACCATGCCATTGCACATGCAAGTAGAATATTGGCTGTGTATTGCAGTAAGTGTACAAATGCTAGCTAGCTACTTAGCTATATCAACACACAAGACAGAGACGCACCACTGTTCCTGCATCCAAAACAAATTCCAAATTCCAGCCCATACAGTGGCTTGCGAAAGTATTCACCCACCCTGGCATTTTTCCTATTTTGTTGCCTTACAACCTGGAATTAAAATAGATTTTTGGGGGCATTTGTATCATTTCATGCATAACTATTCACCCCCCTCCCATAAGCTTGGCACATCTAGACACTGGGAGTTTTGTCCATTCTTCAAGGCAAAACTGCTCCAGCTCCTTCAAGTTGGATGGGTTCCGCTGGTGTACAGCAATCTTTAAGTCATACCACATATTCTCAATTGGATTGAGGTCTGGGCTTTGACTAGGCCATTCCAAGACATTTGAATGTTTCCCCTTAAACCACTCGATTGTTGCTTTAGCAGTATGCTTAGGGTCATTGTCCTGCTGGAAGGTGACCCTCCGTCCCAGACTCAAATCTCTGGAAGACTGAAACATGTTTCCCTCAAGAATTTCCCTGTATTTAGCTCCATCCATCATTCCGTCATTCAATTCTGACCAGTTTCTCAGTTCCTGCCGTTGAAAAGCGTTGGGTTTGCGCCAGACATATCATTTTCCTTGATGGCCAAAAAGCTCAATTTTAGTCTTCTGACCAGAGTACCTCCTCATATGGTTGGGTAGTCTACCACATGCCTTTTGGCGAACACTTGTTTTTTATTTAAGCCATGGCTTTTTTCTGGCCACTCTTCCGTAAAGCCCAGCTCTGTAGTGTACGGCTTAAAGAGGTCTTATGGACAGATACTCCAATCTCTGCTGTGGCGCTTTGCAGGTCCTTCAGGGTTACCTTTGGTCACTTTGTTGCCTGTCTGATTAATGCCGTCTTTGCCTGGTCCGTGAGTTTTGGTGGGCGGTCCTCTCTTGGCAGGTTTGTTGTGTTGCCGTACTCTTTTCCGTTTTTAATATTTTTAACTTTGTGAAACAAGTATTATTTTTTTTCACTTCAACAATTTGGACTATTTTGTGTGTGTCCATTACATGAAATACAAATACAAATCTATTTAAATTACAGGTTGTAATGCAACAAAATAGGAGAGACACCAAGGGGGGTGAATACTTTTGCAAGGCCCTGTACCTTGCATTAATTCAGCATAATAATTACACCTCCCTCCTCTGTCAATTTCATTCATACCATTTTCATAAACATTTGCGCTGACTGATCAACAGCGTCATGTTATTTTTCAGCGTTCCCAATAAATCTGAACCCAGTAAGCAAAATTAATTTTAAAATACCTATTTTCCAGATGTTGAAATGAATTAAAGGTGAAAATATGGACGTTTAAAATATTTATTTTCGGACGTAAAATATATGTATTTTCCTGATGTTGAAAAAACATATATTCTGGACTTTAAAACCCGGTTTATTTTCAGTTCTGAATGAATATTGAAAATACTTTCTCTACTTGTTTTTACTGTAATGTTTTGTACTCTGCTGTGCAAACTGCAGTGGTTCTAAAAGATATCCCTGGGATCTCCCAGGACATTTAGCAATTTTGCTGGAGCTCTGAACTAGCTATTCATTGTTTTCATTTAGCAGACACTCTTATCGAGAACAGTTATTACATTCATCTTAAGATTGCTAGGTGAGATTCAAGAGCTTGAGGATTAGTTGACAAGTTTAATCAGGTGTGCTAGCATGGGAATAAATCAATTACATGGAACGGCCTGGGGTCCCCATGGAGAGGTTTGAGAACCACTACTCTACTGTAGTGTACTGTACTGTCCAAATTTAAACCAAACAAAGACGTCTATGTTCGGGCCAAATCAATGACATTCTGGATCGGATCAAATCGAAACCAAACATAGACGTCTATTATTGGTTCAGATTTGGTCCAGACCGGACCAGAAATTAACATCTGTGGACGAGATTCCCTAAAAACTTGCCACTTGTTACGGCTTTCGAGGTGTGAAGGAGAGTCGGACCAAAATGCGGCGTGTAGATTGCGATCCATGTTTATTAAACTGAAGCAACACGAATCTAAATACAAACACTACAAAAACAATAAACGTAACGAAAACCGAAACAGCCTAATACTGGTGCAAATAAACACAAAACAAGGACATCAGGACAATCACCCACGAAACACTCAAAGAATATGAATGCCTAAATATGGTTCCCAATCAGAGACAACGATAAACACCTGCCTCTGATTGAGAACCACTTCAGACAGCCATAGAATTAACTAGAACACCCCACTAAGCTACAATCCCAATACTAAACACACCACATACAAAAACCCATGCCACACCCTGGCCTGACCAAATAAATGAAGACAAACACAAAATACTTCGACCAGGGCGTGACACCACTTCCATACATCTATAACTGTCCATGGTGGCGGCTCCGGCACGGGACGTGGACCCCACTCTATCAAAGTCTTAGTCCCTCCTCCTCGCGTCCTTGGATAGTCCACCCTCGCCTCCGACCATGGCCTAGTAGTCCTCACCCAGAACCCCACCGGACTGAGGGGCAGCTCGGGACTGAGGGGCAGCTCGGGACTGAGGGGCAGCTCGGGACTGAGAGGTAGCTCGGGACTGAGGGGTAGCTCGGGACTGAGGGGTAGCTCAGCACTGAGAGGAAGCTCAGCACTGAGAGGAAGCTCAGCACTGAGAGGAAGCTCAGCACTAAGAAGAAGCTCAGCACTGAGAGGAAGCCCAGCACTGAGAGGAAGCTCAGGCAGGTAGTTGGATCTAGCAGATCCTGGCTGGCTGGCGGTTCTGACAGATCCTGGCTAACTGGCGGATCTGGAAGAGTCTGGTTGACTGGCAGATCTGGAAGAGTCTGGCTGACTGGCGGATCCTGGCAGACTGACGGATCTGGCTGCTTAATGCTGACTGGCGGCTCTGGCTGCTCCATGCTGACTGGCGGTTCTGGCTGCTCCATGCAGACTGGCAGCTCTGGCGGCTTCTTGCAGATTGGCAGCTCTGGCGGCTTCTTGCAGACTGGCAGCTCTGGCGGCTTCTTGCAGACTGACAGCTCTGGCAGCTCCATGCAGACTGGCAGCTCCTTGCAGACTGGTAGCTCCTTGCAGACTGGCAGCTCCTTGCAAACTGACAGCTCTAGCTGCTCCATGCATACTGGCAGCTCTGGCTGCTCCATGCAGACCGACAGCTCTGACTGCTCCATGCAGACTGGCAGCTCTGACTGCTCCATGCTGACTGGCGGCTCTGGCTGCTCCATGCAGGCTGGCAGCTCTGGCTGCGCTGAACAGGCAGGAGACTCAGGCAGCGCAGGAGAGGAGGAAGGCTCTGGCAGCGCTGGAGAGGAGAAAGGCTCTGGCAGCGCTGAACAGGCGGGAGACTCCAGCAGCGCTGTAGAGGAGGAAGGCTCTGACAGCGCTAAACAGGCGGGAGACTCCGGCAGCGCAGGAGAGGAGAAAGGCTCTGGCTGCACTGAACAGGCGGAGACTCCAGCAGCGCAGTAGAGAAGGAAGGCTCTGGCAGCGCTGAAGAGGCGAGGTGCACTGTAGGCCTGATGCGTGTTGCTGGCACTGGTGGTACTGGGCCGAGGACACGCACAGGAAGCCTGGTGCGGGGAGCTGCCACCGGAGGGCTGGTGTGTGGAGGTGGCAAAGGATGGGCTAGACCGAGAAGGCTAGGGGTTAGGGAGGTGCACAGGAGGCCTGGTGCGTGAGGCTAGCACCATCTTCACCAGCCGACTAACACGCACCTCAGGACGAGTATGAAGCGCTGACCCAGGTGCCTTCAAATCCCCGACACGCTCCGTCGGGCGAATTCCATGCTTAAAGCACCAACACAGCAACTCCCTCATTTTTCTCTCCTCCAATTTCCCCATTAACTACTTCACAGTCTCTTCTTCGCTCACCTCCAACACCGGCTCTGGTTCTGGTCTCCTCCTTGGCTCCTCACGATAAACAGGGGGAGTTGGCTCAGGTCTGACTCCTGCCTCTGCCACAATCTGCCTGAGCCCCCCCCCAAGAAATGTTTGGGGCTGACTCTCGGGCTTCCGTCCGCGTCGCCGTGCTGCCTCTTCATACCGGCGCCTCTCCGCTTCCCCGCCTCCAGTTCTTCCTTGGGGCGGTGATATTCTCCAGGCTGTTCCCAGGGTCCTTCTCCGTCAAGGATCTCCTCCCAAGTCCATTTCTCCACGTAATGCAGCCTCTCCCACTGCTGCTGCTGCTGCTTCTGTTGCTTCTCCTGCTGTTGCTGCTGCTGCCTCTGTTGATTCTCCTGATTCCGGCGCCTCTCCGCTTTCAAAGAATATGGCTGCCTAAATATGGTTCCCAATCAGAGACAACGATAAACACCTGCCTCTGATTGAGAACCACTTCAGACAGCCATAGACTTAACTAGAACACCCCACTAAGCTACAATCCCAATACAAACACACCACATACAAAAAACCCATGCCACACCCTGGCCTGACCAAATAAATGAAGACAAACACAAAATACTTCGACCAGGGCGTGACACCACTTCCATACATCTATAACTTTTTCATAGGAGGTTAAAAGAACTTACGCAGCAGGTTAGGAGAATTTACATAGCAGTTCAGGAGAATTAGTTTAAGGTTAGGAAAAGGGCTAGGGTTAGCGAAAATGCGTGTTTTTAGGGACTGCTGTCCGTGGATGTTGAAATCAATGCCGATCCGGACCACACCAAAAAAAAGACGTCTGGACAGAACATAAAAAGGTTGTCCAAAAGACATCAGCAGGTCCCCTTAGTGGGAAGTAGCAATCAACAAGTGAAAAAACTGGGGGAACTCCCTCGTATTTTTGTTCAGATTTCTTTCCAAATACTCAGCCAACTTATTCAGTACTTTGAGAGTCACTTCCAGGAACGGTTATATGCTTAATGCAGCTGTTCACCCCCCTGCCCTGTTTAAAGGCAGGATCGTTGGAATTTTAACGTTACATTGTGTCTGTAACAGGCGAAGAACTCACATGTGTTTTCCAAAACACCACATAGGGAGAACTTTCAATAAGTGCATTGTTAGAGCATGTGTCGATACTGATAGGATGGAAAGAAAGGCAGAGCTGTTCTCGGATCAGGGTTCTCCATTCAAATCTTACTTTAACATTAGATACTGATGATGGATCAGCTCCTAAAGAGATGCTTAGGCAATGCATTAAATCATGATTGCACACATGTTGTTAGGTCTACGCATCATGAGGTAAAAATTACAGACAGTAGCCTACAAAATAGAACTAATTTGATTGAACATGAAATTGATTTCAATATGATTAAAATATACAGTCAGTGGCCACGAAAATGGATCACTCCTACAGACAGTGAGTCACGTGGCCATGGCGTGCTATTTAAAGCAGGCAGACAGGCAATAAGGCATTCAGTTACTGTTCGATTGAATGTTAGAACTAGCAAAACGAGTGACCAAAGTGACATTGAGTTTTTTGAGAATAGTGCGACAAACAAAAACATCCAGTCAGTGGCAGTCCTGTGGGTGAAAACAGTTAGTTGATGAGAGGTCGAAGGAGAATGGCAAAATCGGGCAAGCTAACAGGTGGGCCACAAACAGACAAAAAACGGCGCAGAACAACAGTGGTGTGCAGAACGCACAACTCGTCGATCCTTGTCACGGATTGGCTGTTGCAGCAGACGACCGGGTTCCACTCCTATCAGCTAAAATCAAGAAGAAGTGGCTCCGGTGGGCACGCGGTCCCCAACACTGGACAACTGAGGAGTGGAAACACATGGCCTGGTCCAATGAATCCCAGTTCCTGTTGCGTCATGCTGACGGCAGGGTCAGGATTTGCCGTAAGCAGCACGACTCCATGGCCCCATTCTGCCTGGTGTCAACGGTACAGGCTGGTGGCGGTGGTGTCCTGGTGTCAACGGTACAGGCTGGTGGCGGTGGTGTCCTGGTGTCAACGGTACAGGCTGGTGGCGGTGGTGTCCTGGTGTCAACGGTACAGGCTGGTGGTGGTGTCCTGGTGTCAACGGTACAGGCTGGTGGCGGTGGTGTTCTGGTGTCAACGGTACAGGCTGGTGGCGGTGGTGTCCTGGTGTCAACGGTACAGGCTGGTGGCGGTGGTGTCCTGGTGTCAATGGTACAGGCTGGTGGTGGTTGTGTCCTGGTGTCAACGGTACAGGCTGGTGGCGGTGGTGTCCTGGTGTCAACGGTACAGGCTGGTGGCGGTGGTGTCCTGGTGTCAACGGTACAGGCTGGTGGTGGTGTCCTGGTGTCAACGGTACAGGCTGGTGGTGCTTGTGTCCTGGTGTCAATGGTACAGGCTGGTGGCGGTGGTGTCCTGGTGTCAACGGTACAGGCTGGTGGCGGTGGTGTCCTGGTGTCAACGGTACAGGCTGGTGGCGGTGGTGTCCTGGTGTGGGAATGCCGTAAGCAGCATGACTCCATGGCCCCATCCTGCCTGGTGTCAACGGTACAGGCTGGTGGTGGTGGTGTCCTGGTGTCAACGGTACAGGCTGGTGGTGGTGGTGTCCTGGTGTCAACGGTACAGGCTGGTGACTGTGGTGTTCTGGTGTCAACGGTACAGGCTGGTGGCGGTGGTGTCCTGGTGTCAACAGTACGGGCTGGTGGTGGTTGTGTCCTCGTGACAACGGTACAGGCTGGTGGTGGTGGTGTCCTGGTGTCAACGGTACAGGCTGGTGGTGGTGGTGTTCTGGTGTCAATGGTACAGGCTGGTGGCGGTGGTGTCCTGGTGTCAACGGTACAGGCTGGTGGTTGTGGTGTCCTGGTGTCAACGGTACAGGCTGGAGGTGGTGGTGTCCTGGTGTCAACGGTACAGGCTGGTGGCGGAGGTGTCCTAGTGTCAACGGTACAGGCTGGTGGTGGTTGTGTCCTCGTGTCAACGGTACAGGCTGGTGGTGGTGGTGTCCTGGTGTCAACGGTACAGGCTGGTGGTGGTGGTGTCCTCGTGTCAACGGTACAGGCTGGTGGCGGTGGTGTCCTGGTGTCAACGGTACAGGCTGGTGGCGGTGGTGTTCTGGTGTCAACGGTACAGGCTGGTGGTGGTGGTGTCCTGGTGTGGGGAATGCTTTCCTGGCACACGTCCCCTAACACCACTGAGCACCACAGTGTATCTGAACATTGTTGCTGACCAAACACAATAGAGCGTCATTGGGATGAGATGGAACGGGCTGTTTGCAGCATGAATGTACCGCCATCCAATCTGCAGCAACTGGGTGACGCCATCGTGTCAGAATGGATCAACATTCCTGTGGAACGTATTGAACGCCTTGTAGAAGTCAGGTTTTTCTGGAGACAAAGGGGGGTCTGACTCAGTACACGGGCTCCCGAGTGGTGCAGCGGTTTAAGGCACTGCATCTCAGTGCAATGGGCGTCACTACAGTCCCTGGTTTGATTCCAGGTTGTTATCACATCTGGCTGTGATTGGGAGTCCCATAGGGCGGCGCACAATTGGCTTAGCGTCATCCGAGTTTGACCGGGGTAGGCCGTCATTGTAAATAAGAATTTGATCTTAACTTACTTGCCTAGTTAAATAAAATAAAACATATAGATGGGTGTACCTAATAAATTGAGTATATAGGCCTATGTTAAAGGTACAGCATACCCAAAATGCCGAGATCCGGAACCGAATGGGTTCGGGACCTAAATTCTGACTTTTGTCTCGGATCTGTGTCGGGTCTGATATCATTGCCAGAGGTCTTGGATATGTGCAATTAAAATTAATTTACAGACTGAACCCAATTGGACCTGTCCTCTGTTAATGTACTTGTGGGATGAGAACTGCGTGAGCTTGGTATTTGTGTCAGCCAATTGCAACTCAATAAAATGCATAGCTTTATGTCTGGTTCCAGCTGGAGATCTTCACGTGTCCGGAAAGTTACAAAATCCCACCCGTCCAAGGGCAACTAGAGCCGTTCTGTATAGACCTCGTCCGATCCAAGTGAGGGAAGCAGCAGAAAAGTCCTTTTTTAGGCTACTTTATTAACCGGAGATGATAAAGGTGAGAGGAGGGAGAGAAGTGCCGCTCTAGCAGGTGGGGGAGGGGCCATATTGTGAGAGACTCACAAGGGGAGCAGGAGGGGAGAGGGAGAAAGACAAACCAACCAATCGCGCTATAGTAGACTAATAGATGCCATAGTCGACTAATAGATGCCATAGCTAGGTTATTTATCATCAAATATGATTATGTAGTACCTGTCATGGACTGTATCAAACCAGGAGAAGCTAGTTAAGCTAGCAATCATTAGTTAGCTAGGCTTTGTTGGTAATAGCTGCAATATATATATATATATATATATTTTTTTTTTTATGTCATTCTGTTGAGACATTTTTGTTTGCCAAATTAAGTTCCAGCTGTAATGTTGTGTTAGACCACAATATAATTACATTACTGCATTACTGGTAGGAAAAGGAAAAACCAAAGAGGGTAATATGCTAAACTAAATTTAATGCCGCGATAATCTGTTCCTATTTTTCCTGTAAACAATTACTTGACTTACTTTTGATATTACCCCAATTAAGTTACAGTGCCTTCACTATTCTAGACTTGGTGGTGGTACAGCCTGAATTCAAAACTCGATTACATATGTTGTTTTTTCTCACCCATCTACTCACAGTACCCCGTAATGACAAAGTGAAAACGTGTTTTTAGAAATTCTTGCAAATGTATTGCAAATGAAATACAGATATCTCATTTACATAAGTATTCACACCCCTGAGTCATGGTGAAATCCCTGAGCAGTTTCCTTCCTCTCCGTCAACTGAGTTATGAAGGACGCCTGTATCTTTGTAGTGACTGGGTGTATTGATACACCATCCAAAGTGTAAGTAATAACTTCACCAGGCTCAAAGGAATATTCAATGTCTGCTTGTTTTTTACCCATCTACCAATAGGGGCCCTTCTTTGTGAGGCTTTGGAAAACCTTCCTGGTTTTGTCATTGAATCTGCGTTCTGAAATTCACTGCTCGACTGAGGGACCATACAGATAATTACATGTGTGGGGTACAGAGATGTTCAAAAATCATGTTAAACACTATTCTTGCACACAACACAAAGGGAGTCCATGCCACTTATTATGTGACTTGTTAACGTTTACTCCTGAACTTATTTCGGCCATAACAAAATGCTTTAATACTTATTTACTTTACATTTTAAACTGTAAAAATGTCCAAAAACAAAATTCCACTTTGACATTATTATTATTGTATGTAGGGCAGTGACATACAAATCTAAATGTAATACATTTGAATTCAGGCTGTAACACACACACACAAAGAAATGTCAAGGGGAGTGAATTATTTCTGAACGCACTGCACTGTAAGCAACTTTTGTGAAGGTTTGGTGTGGTATAGCTATCATTAGGCTTAGCTACTGCAGGTTTGGTGTGGTATAGCTATCATTAGGCTTAGCTACTGCAGGTTTGGTGTGGTAGAGCTATCATTAGGCTTAGCTACTGCAGGTTTGGTGTGGTATAGCTATCATTAGGCTTAGCTACTGCAGGTTTGGTGTGGTATAGCTATCATCAGGCTTAGCTACTGCAGGTTTGGTGTGGTATAGCTATCATCAGGCTTAGCTACTGCAGGTTTGGTGTGGTATAGCTATCATTAGGCTTAGCTACTGCAGGTTTGGTGTGGTATAGCTATCATTAGGCTTAGCTACTGCAGGTTTGGTGTGGTATAGCTATCATTAGGCTTAGCTACTGCAGGTTTGGTGTGGTATAACTATCATTAGGCTTAGCTACTGCAGGTTTGGTGTGGTATAGCTATCATTAGGCTTAGCTACTGCAGGTTTGGTGTGGTATAGCTATCATCAGGCTTAGCTACTGCAGGTTTGGTGTGGTATAGCTATCATTAGGCTTAGCTACTGCAGGTTTGGTGTGGTATAGCTATCATTAGGCTTAGCTACTGCAGGTTTGGTGTGGTATAGCTATCATTAGGCTTAGCTACTGCAGGTTTGGTGTGGTATAGCTATCATCAGGCTTAGCTACTGCAGGTTTGGTGTGGTATAGCTATCATTAGGCTTAGCTACTGCAGGTTTGGTGTGGTATAGCTATCATCAGGCTTAGCTACTGCAGGTTTGGTGTGGTATAGCTATCACCAGGCTTAGATACTGCAGGTTTGGTGTGGTATAGCTATCATTAGGCTTAGCTACTGCAGGTTTGGTGTGGTATAGCTATCATTAGGCTTAGCTACTGCAGGTTTGGTGTGGTATAGCTATCATCAGGCTTAGCTACTGCAGGCCTATGAAGCCAGTGCCCTGACAGTTGAACTTGAGGCGAGGAAGAATGTTTTTAATCTAACAATATAATCGTTATCTTTATAAATATTTGGATAGAAAATGAATGACTTCTGTACACCTGTATCTTTATAGCTGAAATCTGACAAGTATAGAGAAATCTATACAGTGGACACCTACAGTATGTATATGCAATGCCCTGATGCATTTAGAGCTCAAGTTTCTGACAGCTGAACCATGAGGCTCCTAAATGATTGTTTTAGGAAAGTAGAAACCAATAAAACAACAGACTATAAGGTTTTGAATATACTCCACATCGAAACACAGCAAACATTTTTTGGGTAATTTGTTTTTAGCAGTTTTTAAGGACACGTAGGTCATTTGGCCAAACATCTTGATTTTATGTTGAACAGAGATCTTCTGTGTATAAAGTGCAAAAATGTATCTAACTCCCCATTTATCTGTTATACGATCTGAGGCAGTCAGTAATTAACAAGTGTTTTCAAGTGCAACTTCAGTAACGACGGTTTTGGGAAACCGCTCAGAGATTTAACGATGCCTGAAGATGCTTCTGGGAAACCAGGACTGGTGCAATAAGTCATGTGAGACAAAACACATTACATTTGAAGCGCAAATTACAATTTCAAAACACACTTTTTGCATGTTGAAATGTTGTATCATTTTGTACAATCACCTTCCAGTGTAAAAACATGGAAATTAAAAACAAAAACCAATGTTTCAAGTGAGAAGTAGGGATTGGTCTGAAGCCCACCAAGGTTTTCCAGCTTTGACCAGTACAGCAGATACAGTGCATTCAGAAAGTATTCAGACCCCTTCCCTTCTTCCACATTTTGTTACATTACAGCCTTATTCTAAACTGGATTCAATAAATGAAAAATCCTCATCAATCTACACACAATACTCCATAATGACAAAGTGAATACAGGTTTTAGACATTTTTTCAAATGTATTAAACATAAAAAATACAATACCTTATTTACATAAGTATTCAGCATCTTTCCTATGTGAATTGAACCTGAGCTCAGGTGTATTCTGTTTCCATTGATCATCCTTGAGATGTTACTACAACTTGGACTCCACCTGTTGTAAATTCAATTGATTGGACATGATTTGGAAAGGCATACACCTGTCAGTATAAGGTCCCACAGTTGACAGTGCATGTCAGAGAAAAAGCCAAGCCACAAGGTCGAAGGAATTGTCCGAAGAGCTTTGAGACCGGATTGTATTGAGGCACAGATCTGGGGAAGGGCACCAAAACATTTCTGCAGCATTAAAGGTCCCCAAGAACACAGTGTCCTCCATCATTCTTAAATGGAAGAAGTTTGGAACCACCAAGACTCTTCCTAGAGCTGACCGCCCAGACAAACTGAGCAATCGGGGGAGAAGAGCCTTGGTCAGGGAGGTGACCAGGAACCTGAGGTCCAGAGTTCCTCTGTGGAGATGGGAGAACATTCCAGGACAACCATCTCTGCAGCACTCCACCAATCAGGCCTTTATGGTAGAGTGGCCAGACGGATGCCAATCCTCAGTAAAAGGCACTTGACAGCCATCTTGGAGTTGGCCAATAGGCACCTAAAAACTCTCAGACCATGAGAAGCAAGATTCTCTGTTCTGATGAAACCAAGATTGAAATTTTTGGCCTGAATGCCACATGTCACATATTGAGGAAACCTGGTACCATCCCTACGGTGAAGCATGGTGGTGGCAGCGTCACGCTTTGGGAATGTTTTTCTGCGTCAGGGACTGGGAGACTAGTTAGGATCGAGGGAAAGATGAACGGAGCAAAGTACAGAAGGTTTAAATCCTAAGCAACCTACAGTAGCTACTGTAGTAGGTCAAAGCTGTGTGCTAGAAAACCTTGGTAGAGCTTCTTCTCACCCAAATTTAGTTTTTTGTTTTTAATATATATTTACACACTATGAGGTTTGAATAATACTGTGAAATTGTGAAAATGATAATTCACTTTTAGTGTAAGACCACCTTTGAAAAGACCACCTGAAATGTGCTTGTTTGGCTGGGTGTTTGCCCTCCTGTCAGCCAATAACAGCTAGTTTTCATGCTCCTCCCATTAAGATCCTCCAATTAGGCCTGTCTCTCAGACCACTCCCAGACAGTCAAAATTCCTGCTTGAGAAATCATTTTGCTCTCTCGCTCTGACTTCCTCTCTTTCTCTCTCTTTGCCTACTCCTTTACTCTTGTCTTCTCGCTCTCTCTCTCTCAATTGTTATCTTTCTCAGTTGCTGTGCGAGTTTGTGTGTGTGTGTGTGTGTGTGTGTGTGTGTGTGTGTGTGTGTGTGTGTGTGTGTGTGTGTGTGTGTGTGTGTGTGTGTGTGTGTGTGTGTGTGTGTGTGTGTGTGTGTGTGTGTGTGTGTGTGTGTGTGTGTGCGCCAGCAGTGCTGTCAGTAGCTGTGTGTGACAGACATATAGATCTACAGAGGAGAGGCGTGTGTCTGCTGCTGACAGCTGTTCACAACACCCTCTCTACGTTACTCTGTCACTGGGCTGCCACTGCAGTCTAAACAAGCCTTTAGTCTCTGTATCTCTCTCTCTTTCTCTTGTTTCTCTTGCCCTCCATCTCCCTGTCTCTGTATCTCACAGTATCTCTCTCTCATGTGCTCCATCTCTCTCCTTTGGTCTCTCTGTCTCTCTCTCTCTCTCTCTCTCTCTCTCTCTCTCTCTCTCTCTCTCTCTCTCTCTCTGTCTCTCTGTCTCTCTGTCTCTCTCTCTCTCTCTCTCTCTCTCTCTCTCTCTCTCTCTCTCTCTCTCTCTGATTTATTTGTGTTGTGTGCTATGTCAACAGCTTCCGGTCCTTGTTGTAATTGGTAGAGTTAAAAGGATAAGTTTTTCATGGAAAAACAGTCAAGACCAAATGTATGTTGTCAACAGCCAGACAGCCCATCTGTCCCATTTGTCATTTACACATGTGAAGGTTAGACAGAAAGGAATAATGATCATCAGTAACTGTAAGGGCAACTGCTTTTGTGATTTCTTTTTGAAATCGTGTCAATGGTTTGGTATCCTACATTGTTTATATTGTCATGTGTGAAGAGTAATTAATGATTCCTCTCTGTCTGTCTCCAGGTGCAGATGTGACGGAGCCCAACAGCTCAGATAGTCGCGGAGAACGTCTCGACTATTTCCTCAAACAGGAAGAGTCTCTGGCAGCGAGCGAGGCCAACTTCCTGGGTGCCAGCGAATCAGATGAGGCCGGAGGTGGGACCGGGGGCAGGACTACCCCATTGGTAGCCAATCTGAGGGCAGCATTGATGAGCAAAAACAGCCTGCTGTCGCTACGGGCTGAGATGCTGGGAGACGATAACCCTCTCTTGTTTGAATACCTGCCCAAAGGAGGGCACTCCCTCTCACGTAAAGTTACTGTTATAGTACATGACACTATAGCTACTGTTTGAGTGTCACACATTACCACTGAAATAGAATCACCATTCTCTTGTTGGCTTTGGTGTGTATGTATGCTTGCGTATGTGCGCGTGTTCAGTATGTAACAGGTCTGTGTGATGGTGCAAGAGAGGACAGTTGTGACTCAGTGAAAGAACATTGTGCTGGGATGGCTCCCGGGTGAGGATTACTCAGTTGTGACTCAGTGAAAGAACATAGTGCTCGGATGGCTCCCGGTAGAGGATTACTCAGTTGTGACTCAGTGAAAGAACATTGTGCTGGGATGGCTCCCGGGTGAGGATTACTCAGTTGTGACTCAGTGAAAGAACATAGTGCTCGGATGGCTCCCGGGTGAGGATTACTCAGTTGTGACTCAGTGAAAGAACATTGTGCTGGGATGGCTCCCGGGTGAGGATTACTCAGTTGTGACTCAGTGAAAGAACATAGTGCTCGGATGGCTCCCGGGTGAGGATTACTCAGTTGTGACTCAGTGAAAGAACATTGTGCTGGGATGGCTCCCGGGTGAGGATTACTCAGTTGTGACTCAGTGAAAGAACATTGTGCTGGGATGGCTCCCGGGTGAGGATTACTCAGTTGTGACTCAGTGAAAGAACATAGTGCTCGGATGGCTCCCGGGTGAGGATTACTCAGTTGTGACTCAGTGAAAGAACATTGTGCTGGGATGGCTCCCGGGTGAGGATTACTCAGTTGTGACTCAGTGAAAGAACATATTGCTGGAGTGAGTGAGTGAGTGAGTGAGTGAGTGAGTGAGTGAGTGAGTGAGTGAGTGAGTGAGTGAGTGAGTGAGTGAGTGAGTGAACGTTGTGGATGGGTCCGTGCAGGTGTTTGTGTATGAGGCTTTGAGGATTATGATCATGATGCTAGTAATTGGTATGATAAAAGCTTAAATCATCAATTTACATTTCCCACTCTCTGCTCCTCTCCGTGAAGTTATTTTGGACCATTGGAATATACAGTATCTCCCAGTGCATATTTGTGTGTGTGTGTGTGAGCGTGCACGAGTGTTGCCTTCCTTGGCTGGTGATTGTCTCCTTTGTGCCGAGTTGTTTCTGTCTTTGTTTGGGGGGAGACGGAGAAAGGAGTCCAACTCTAAAACTCGTCATGCCCTTTTTGCTTCACTACAATAGTACTGAAGGTTGGTGCTTTAACACTTTGATTGAATGACCCCCCCTCCACAAACACACTGTTGAGTGTGCCAGAGAAAGATGTCTCTGTTGGTTTGCTTTAAGTGGAGAGACTGAGGTCCTGTCACAGACTGCAACTTATCTGACAGGCTCTTACGGAAGGGAGAGGCCTCTATCTCTCTCTCTCTCTCTCTCTCTCTCTCACACACACACACACACACACACACACACACACACACACACACACACACACACACACACACACACACACACACACACACACACACACACACACACACACACACACACACACACACACAAATAATTTAATGTAAGGGAAATAATAGTTCAAAATAGTTCTACAGGCAAAGAATCCTCAATCCCAGTCATGTGGACCCTTAACATACCAGAATATCTATCAGCTCTCTCCAATCTTCCTTTGGCATCAGTATCACACACACACACATACGCACTAACACAAGCATGCACACACACAGCAGTGGAAGAAGTACCAATTTTCATACCTTAGTCAAAGTAAATATACTGTAACTTAAAGCAGCAATCAGCAGTTAAAACAATAACAAAGTGTTTTGACAGTTCTCTGACCTCCCTATAGGCTCTCATCATTGTCGGTGATCAGGCCTACCACTTAACTCTCTTGGTAGATAGTGTGGTCTACAGATTATCATCAAAAACATATAAAATAGCACATTTGGTTAGGAGCCCGTCAGCCATCCCCTCCATTACTGCCACCATTACTTTGCCGAATGCAGTTGACTGCAGTTTGGTTTTGTAACCGACTTCACGCTGGAGAAGTGTGCTCTTCACGGAGGAATCCCAGTTACAACTGTACCAGACAGATGGCAGACAGCGGGTATAGCGTCGTGTGGGGGAGCGAACAGAGTGCCCAATGGTGGTGGGGTTATGGCATGGACAGGCATAAGCTACGGACAATGACCACAATTCCATTTTATCGGTGGTAATTTGAATGCCCGGAAACACCGTTATGAGATCCTGAGGTCCATTGTCGTGCCATTTATCTGCCGTAATCACCTCATGTTTCAGCATGATAATGCAAGGCCCCATGTCGCAAAGATCTGTACGCAATTCCTAGAAGCTGAGAATGTCCCAGTTCTTCCATGGCCTGCATACTAACCAGACGTGTCACCCATTGAGCATGTTTGGGATGCTCTGGATCGACATGTACGACAGCATGTTCCAGTTCCTGCCAATATCCAGCAACTTCGCACAGCCATTGAAGAGGAGTGGCACAACATTCCACAATCAACAGCCTGATTAGCTCTATGCGAAGGAGATGTGTCGGGCTGCATGATGCAAATGGTCGTCACACCAGACACTGACTGGTTTTCTGATCCACGACCTTACCTTTTTTTAAGGTATCTATGACCAACAGATGCATATTTGTTTTCCCAGTCATGTGAAATCCATAGATTAGGGACTAATGAATTCATTTCAATTGACTGATTTCCTTATATGAACTGTAACTCAGTGAAATCTTTGAAATTGTTGCATGTTTGTTCAGTGTATATCTTTTATGGAATGTAGTGGAGTAAAAGTAAAATATGTCAAAAATATAAATCGGTAAGTACAGATAGATGAAAAATGACTTATGTAGTATTCCAAACTATTTTTACTTTGTTACTTTACACCACTGTACATACATTAACACACACAGACACACGCAGACACACACAGAGACACACAGAGACACACAGAGACACACACAGACACACACAGACACACACAGACACACACAGACACACAGACACACAGACACACAGACACACACAGACACACACAGACACACACAGACACACAGACACACACAGACACACACAGACACACACGCACCTCTAATGCTACAATTGACTTCCAGGAAACCCTTCTAAACGCTTCTAGCTAATCGTAGGATGTGTGGAGGAGGAAACGGTGGATGTTTTCAGGGATATTTAGACAGTTTGTTGTTGTTGACTATCAGAATGTATTTACTTTGATTTGAAATGTATTACTAATACTTAACTCTTAGAAGTTGCACCCAATAAGGACATATATATATATACATATTTGATGGGTGACTCTGCTCATCCTTTCTTTTCCTGACTAGACCAACCTTCGCTCCAGCCAGGGAAGTCACTACGCCTATTTTAGGGGGCTTTATTCATTAAATCACTATATCAGTTAATATATTTTCTCAGATGTTTTATCTTCTTCCGTCAACCGTTCCATCGCATCTTCACCTGGGGGGGGGGGGGGGGTGCAGAGGCTGCTGCACGTGCTAGTGACAGTTAGGTCAACTTGTAGCTAACATTTTGGTTAACGTTAGCTACTGCTGTGGCTTGAGACTGCCAGCTAACAGTAAACTGGCAGGAAAAGCCTCTGACAGGACGGATTCATGCAGACAGGCTACGATGTGAATGTGTGGTAAGTTAGAACAGAGAGAGCGTATTCACTACTATAGACTTTGGTCATAATCAAAACTTTGTTAACCTAGCGCTAGGTGGAACGCTAGTGCCCCACCTCGACAACAACAGGAAAAGGCTCTGACAGGATCGACTGACCTTCATGTCTTAAAGTAGTGATGGATTGTTGTTTCTCTTTGCTTATTTGAGCTGTTCTTGCCATAATATGGACTTTACCAAATAGGGCCATCTTATGTATACCGCCCTTACCTTGTCACAACACAACTGATCAAACGCGTCCTCTTTGGCTAGGTGGGACGCTAGCGTCCCATCTCGACAACATCCGGTGAAATTGCAGATTGCGAATTTCAAATGACAGAAAGCGTTTGTAATATTAAACATTCATGAAAATACAAGGGTCATACATCAGTTTAAAGCTTAACTTCTTGTTAATCCAGCCGCTTTGTCAGATTTCAAAAAGGCTTTACGGCGAAAGCGTACCATGCGATTATCTGAGGACAGCGCACCGCATACAAAACCATTAAAAACATTTTCCAAACCAGCAGAGGTGTCACAAAAGTCAGAAATAGTGATCCAATAAATCACTTACTTTGAAGATCTTCCTCTGTTTGCAATCCCAAGGGTCTCAGCTACACAACAAATGGTTGTTTTGTTTGATAAAGTCCTTCTTTACATCCCAAAGAAGTCAGCTTAGTTGGCTCGTTTGATTCAGTAATCCACCTGTTCCACTAGTTCAACATGCATACAAAGGAATCCCAAAAGTTACCAATAAACTTCGTCCAAACAAGTCAAACAACATTTCTAATCAATCCTCAGGTTCCCTAATATGTAAATAAACCATACAATTTAAGACAGAATGTAGTATGTTCAATACCGGAGATAAATAACGAGGTGCACCCCCTCATCCACGTGCGCCACAAGACTACAGTCAAAATGATAGCCACCTCGAAAAACTACAACTACTAATTCATTTTTCAAAAAACAAGTCTTAAACCCTTTCTAAAGACTGTTGACATCTAGCGGAAGCCACAGGAACTGCAATCTGGTAGGATTTCCTTTGAATTTCCCATAGACAAGCATTTCAATGGGTGGTGACCTCAAAAACAAAAATATCTGGATGGATTCTCCTCGGGTTTGTGCCTGCCCTATCAGTTCTGATATACACATTATTTTAACAGTTTTAAAAATGTCAGAGTGTTCTCTATCCAATACTACCAATTATATGCATATCCTAGCTTCTGGGCCTGAGTAAAAGGCAGTTTACTTTGGGCACGTCAGTCTTCCGAACTTCCGAATACTGCCCCCTAGCCTTAAGATTTTATTAACCAATACGTTTTTATGTGAGGCAGCCTGTAAGTTACAGTGTAGCAGACGTTGGGAGCTAGTTAATGGAAACGTTAACAGTGTCTTTTAAATTCAACATGAGTTATGATATTTAGTTAACATTGTATTTAATGTAGTTTTGCTGTCTGTGCCAGGCTATAAATGAGACAGATGATATCTAGTTAGCAAAACTACATTAAATACAATGTTAACTAGATATCACCTGTCTCATTTATAGCCTGGCACAGATAGCAAAACTACATGAATACAATGTTATCTGTGCCAGGCTATAAATGAGACAGATTATATCTAGTTAACGTTTAATGTAGTTTTGCTATCGATGCCAGGCTATAAATGAGACAGATGATATCGAGTTAACGTTTAATGTCATTTTGCTATCGATGCCAGGCTATAAATGAGACAAATGATATCTAGTTAACGTTTAATGTAGTTTTGCTATCTGTGCCAGGCTATACATGAGATAGATGATATCTAGTTAACGTTTAATGTCGTTTTGCTATCTGTGCCAGGCTATAAATGAGACAGATGATATCTAGTTAACGTTTAATGTCGTTTTGCTATCGATGCCAGGCTATAAATGAGACAGATGATATCTAGTTAACGTTTAATGTCGTTTTGCTATCTGTGCCAGGCTATAAATGAGACAGATGATATCTAGTTAACGTTTAATGTCATTTTGCTATCGATGCCAGGCTATACATGAGACAGATTACGTAACATCAGGCACATATCATTTCATACTCAATTGCTTTCATTCAGTAGGCCATTGCAAAACAAATATCAGTAGGTCATGTATAGAAAAGGGTAGCTAACGACTAACGTTTTACCAGTTCAATTTCCAACTGTAGGCTAGCTAATGACTAACATTTTATCAGTTCAATTTCCAACTGTAGGCTAGCTAACGACTAACGTTTTACCAGTTTAATTTCTCAACTGTAGGCTAGCTAACGACTAACGTTTTACCAGTTCAATTTCTCAACTGTAAGCTAGATAACGACTAACATTTTACCAGTTCAACTGTAGGCTAGCTAACGACTAACGTTTTACCAGTTCAATTTCTCAACTGTAAGCTAGCTAACGACTAACATTTTACCAGTTCAACCGTAGGCTAGCTAACGACTAACGTTTTACCAGTTCAATTTCTCAACTGTAAGCTAGCTAACGACTAACATTTTACCAGTTCAACTGTAGGCTAGCTAACGACTAACATTTTACCAGTTCAACTGTAGGCTAGCTAACGACTAACATTTTACCAGTTCAACTGTAGGCTAGCTAACGACGAACGTTTTACCAGTTCAACTGTAGGCTAGCTAACGACTAACATTTTACCAGTTCAACTGTAGGCTAGCTAACGACTAATGTTTACCAGTTCAATTTCTCAACTGTAGGCTAGCTAACGACTAACATTTTACCAGTTCAACTGTAGGCTAGATAACGACTAACATTTTACCAGTTCAACTGTAGGCTAGCTAACGACTAACGTTTTACCAGTTCAACTGTAGGCTAGCTAACGACTAACGTTTTACCAGTTCAACTGTAGGCTAGCTAACGACTAATGTTTTACCAGTTCAATTTCTCAACTGTAGGCTAGCTAACAACTAACATTTTACCAGTACAACTGTAGGCTAGCTAACGACTAACGTTTTACCAGTTCAACTGTAGGCTAGCTAACGACTAATGTTTTACCAGTTCAATTTCTCAACTGTAGGCTAGCTAACAACTAACATTTTACCAGTACAACTGTAGGCTAGCTAACGACTAACGTTTTACCGGTTCAATTGTAGGCTAGCTAACGACTAACGTTTTACCAGTTCAACTGTAGGCTAGCTAACGACTAACGTTTTACCAGTTCAACTGTAGGCTAGCTAACGACTAACGTTTTACCAGTTCAACTGTAGGCTAGCTAACGACTAACGTTTTACCAGTTCAACTGTAGGCTAGCTAACGACTAAGCTTTTACCAGTTCAACTGTAGGCTAGCTAACGACTAACGTTTTACCAGTTCAACTGTAGGCTAGCTAATGACTAACGACTAACAACATTAGATCAGTGTCTAACACAAACTACGAGGCCAACCTTGACCAAAAATAACCTTATTTTGATAGATTTTACACCCGTTGTTACACTAAAAATACATGACGAAAACACATTTTGGGGGCTTTAAAACAAGCCCTGGGGGAGTATTCCCAGACCCCCCTAAAAGAGGCTTAGCCCCCCTATCCATGAATCTCTAGTGACGTCCCTGGCTCTCCCTAAAATGGATGCTCTCATAGACAGCTGATTGAAATCAGTATTTTATACTGAACAAAAGATCATAATTCGTCTTCTCAAACATCTCTCACACACACACACACACACACACACACACACACACACACACACACACACACACACACACACACACACACTCAATGACTCGTCCGTCCTCTTTGTGCGCACGTGGGTGGAAGGAGAACAAGAGGATGAATGAAAAAAGAGAGAGAAAACCGAGAACCAACCCCTAACCCTTTCCTCCTGTCTGGTAGAGGAGAGGACCATATTTTTGTTCTTTCTTCCTCCTCTGCTCTGCGCTGGGTTGGCTGTGGCGATGCGGTTGCCCCCTTGCCCCCTCTCTCTCTGTGCTGCTGTTGTGTGGACGCAGCCAGCTGGTTGCAGTTTGTCCAGAGTGGGTGGGTGAGACTAGTTTCCTGTGCTCCTCAGGGCTCCACAACAACCACCACTACCAGCAGCACCTCCACAGTCCAACACTCCAACCAGGGGCCACAGCAGGAGCCGCAGGGGCCACATTTGATAGCAAACAAGGGGCTGCTTCTTCCTCCTATTCCACCTCCTCTCCTCTTCTCCTCCCACCTCCCCTTCCACCACCCCAACCATCCTCCCGCCGTCCACCCACTGCCCCCCCGCAGCCCTCCGAGGCCAGGCCTCTGATGGCCCCTGGGTTGCGGCCTGGGGGACCCCGCTCAGCGCTCCACTCACACTCAGTGGAGCTGGCTATGGATGAAGAAGAGGCCCTGAAGGGCCCTGAGCCCTGTTCACCCCAACCAGAGGTAAGCAGAAATATCCATGTGTACCCCGGGTGGAAGTTGGCCTTCAGGCACTGATCTGGGATCAGCTTATCCTCACTAGATTATAACCTTAACAATGAGGAAGAGGAATGTAAACATGACGAGAGATCAGTGCCCAGGGACAACTTCATCCTTCTCCTTCTGGTTATACCCTGTGGGTAGGCGTGGGGTTGGTGGGGGCTGTATACCCCTGGGGGTCATATCTCAACCCTTCCCCCAACCCCTCTACCATTGTGCGTGTTTGTTCACTCTAGTCTAGCTGACTGTGTGTGGAATCTATTGTATTTCCTGTTTTAGTTCCCTGTGATATTACTAGTGATATGTTTGTCCGTACAGTCTGTCTGCCCAACCTTCTCCTTCCTGTCTATCTTTTTGTCGTTCATGTGTTCCTTTGTCTTTTCCTTTTTTCATGATTTTATTACCATTTAATGAACTTAACATAAGCACATGCAGTACACCTACAACCCAGATTGCATACACCTAGCTCAGAGTTGATGGTAAGTAGGGAGTAATATTAGCAGATGTGATATTAGTTTTCTAGTGAGACACTGTATGTGGTCCTATAGACCAGTGGTTTTCAACCGGTGTGTTCAAAACCTTTTTTTAACTTTGGCTATGAACGTGACCTGTGGAAAGCACATGGTATTTTGACCTGAGAGCACCAATGCCGGTCAGATAACACATGGAGCCTGGCTTTGATGAGGCTTTACAGTACCACAGTCTCTGGTATAGAAACACATGGAGCAGGGCTTTGATGAGGCTTCACAGTACCACAGCCTCTGCTATAGAAACACATGGAGCAGGGCTTTGATGAGGCTTCACAGTACCACAGCCTCTGCTATAGAAACACATGGAGCAGGGCTTTGATGAGGCTTCACAGTACCACAGCCTCTGCTATAGAAACACATGGAGCAGGGCTTTGATGAGGCTTCACAGTACCACAGCCTCTGCTATAGAAACACATGGAGCAGGGCTTTGATGAGGCTTCACAGTACCACAGCCTCTGCTATAGAAACACATGGAGCAGGGCTTTGATGAGGCGTCAGTACCACAGCCTCTGCTATAGAAACACATGGAGCAGGGCTTTGATGAGTCTTCACAGTACCACAGCCTCTGCTATAGAAACACATGGAGCAGGGCTTTGATGAGGCTTCACAGTACCACAGCCTCTGCTATAGAAACACATGGAGCAGGGCTTTGATGAGGCTTCACAGTACCACAGCCTCTGCTATAGAAACACATGGAGCAGGGCTTTGATGAGGCTTCACAGTACCACAGCCTCTGCTATAGAAACACATGGAGCAGGGCTTTGATGAGGCTTCACAGTACCACAGCCTCTGCTATAGAAACACATGGAGCAGGGCTTTGATGAGGCGTCAGTACCACAGCCTCTGCTATAGAAACACATGGAGCAGGGCTTTGATGAGTCTTCACAGTACCACAGCCTCTGCTATAGAAACACATGGAGCAGGGCTTTGATGAGGCTTCACAGTACCACAGCCTCTGCTATAGAAACACATGGAGCAGGGCTTTGATGACCCCATTAAGATGTGCCACAGTTCAAAAAAGGTTGGGAACCACTGCTATAGATGGTTTAGATAACAGAACGGTTTGGGGACTGAATAGAATCAATATCTTTTGACAATAAGAGGCTCGCACTGAGACCGCAGGAAATTGCCTGCTCCATTCTACCAGTGTGTGTGTGTGTGTGTGTGTGTGTGTGTGTGTGTGTGTGTGTGTGTGTGTGTGTGTGTGTGTGTGTGTGTGTGTGTGTGTGTGTGTGTATGTGTGGGGCATTTGGTTTCAGTGGACCTCCCTCCCCACAAGCCTCCGTATCTCTGTGGACAAGCCATCTGTTTGCCCAGTGCATGGTGTCTGTTCTTAAGGAAGGAGGGAGGGGTGGATGTGGAGGAGGTGTAGGCTTTAGTTTGGGGATGAACACACACACCCATGGGAGTGGTCATTGAACAAACAAAAGTGCTTCTCTAACCTCCTTTCCAGAGAGACGAATAAATATTAACTTATCTCCCTCAACCCCCTTTCTTTCTCTCTCCCTCTCGCTCTCTCTCTCTCTCTCGGTCTCTCTCTCTCTCTCTCTCTCTCGCTCTCTCTCTCTCTCTCTCTCTCGCTCTCTCTCTCTCTTGGTCTCTCTCTCTCTCTCGCGCTCTCTCTCTCTCACTCTCCACCTGTTATGTTACGATTAAAGGAGTGAAGGGTGATTGTGTTATAATGCCACACTGACCACAGACTATAGCCCTTAGATCGGCAGGACCTCACCCAAACATTGACCTATTTTTAATCTCTGTTTGTAATATTGTTTTGGTTTATTTGAAGTGTTGTTTATTTATTTGCTTTCTGACTTTTTCTCTCTTTTACAGTTTGTCTTCTTTTTGTGTCTTTTGTTCTTCAAGATGTGTGAATTTTGTGTGTGTCTCTCTCTCTTTCTGTGTGAGTGTGTTCACAGCTTGCCTTGCCTGCATGTCTAAAGAATATTCTTCCATACATTATAGAGCCAGGGTGTGTTTGTAACTGTGTATCCTGTGTTTTTAGGTGGATGAAAATGATTCTAATCAGGGATACAACAAAGGTATGCATGGTGCCTGACCGGTTGATTTTAATTTGAACATATACATTCTAAAATTCCTCTCTTTATTTTTGACCATTGTTCTCACATTACTATATCTTTCTCTCCCACACTCTTTCTATCTCCATGCTTTCCTCCCCCCTATCTCCTTCTCCTCCTCTTCTCTCTCCTAGTTCTGGAGCATGGCCCATCTCCCATGGAGGGGGATCAGATGGCTGAAGAGAGGCATGGTGTGTCCAGGGTGGAGGTGTTGGAAGGTGGGGGGAGAGGGGCCCTGTTGGGTCCTGCTTGGCCCCAGGAGCTGGCCTGCTCCCTGTGCAAACGGCTGTTCAGCAGCCTGGAGCAGCTCAAGAGGCACGAGTACCGCCACACCCTGTCCCTCATGGCCCTCTCCCTGGACTGGCCTGACCCACAAGGCCCCCAAGCCAACCACCACCACAACCAGACTCACGGATTCTCTCAGGGCCCCATTCCTTCCCAGTCTCTCTATCGCCTCCCGGTGGGTGAGCCTTTCCCAGCACGGTACCTCTGCTCCCAGTGTCCAGCCACCTTCACGCTCAAGTCCAACGCAGACCGACATGAGAAGACCATCCACTTCAAGAGGAAGCTGATGCAATGCACCTACTGTCTGAAACACTTCAGAGACCGTACTGATCTACACAGACACCTGTCTTCTGTACACTCCAGAGAAAGAGGGCACTCGTGCCCGGCCTGTGCCAAGGCGTTCAGCACCCAGAAGAACCTGGCCACACATGTCAAGGTGTGCTGCCAGGTGGGGGTGGGGTCATGGAGAAGGGTCGGTATGGGGGTGGGGCAGGGTGGGGTTGCTGAGCAACTGTGGGGCTTGCATCATGAGATGAAGGTAGACGCCCATAGCAACCATAATAGTCATCATCACCATGTGAATGTGGTCGATTGAGCTTGGAAGCATACAAAGATAAAGAGAGTAAACACACACCCGCGTACGCACATACACACAACCCCGTATGCACACACACACAACCACGTACGCACACACACACAACCACGTATGCGCACACACACACACACACACACGTGAACACACACACACCCACGTATGCGCGCACGCACACACACACACACACACACCCACGTAAACACACACACACACGTAAACACACACACCCACGTACGCACACACACACACACACCCACGTACGCACACACACACGCACGCACACACACTCACACACTATACATGCCATTTAATGACCTGTGGTGTCACTCCCTCCATAAACCCGTATCTCCCTCCATAAACCCATATCTCCCTTCATAAACCCATATCTCCCTCCATAAACCCATATCTCCCTCCATAAACCCATATCTCCCTCCCTAAACCCATATCTCCCTCCATAAACCCATATCTCCCTCTATAAACCCATATCTCCCTCCATAAACCCATATCTCCCTCCATAAACCCAAATCTCCCTCCCTAAACCCATATCTCCCTCCCTAAACCCATATCTCCCCCATAAACCCATATCTCCCTCCATAAACCCATATCTCCCTCCCTAAACCCATATCTCCCTCCCTAAACCCATATCTCCCGCCCTAAACCCATATCTCCCTACATAAACCCATATCTCCCTCCATAAACCCATATCTCCCTCCTTAAACCAATATCTCCCTCCATAAACCCATATCTCCCTCCATAAACCCATATCTCCCTCCATAAACCCATATCTCCCTCCATAAACCCATATCTCCCTCCATAAACCCATATCTCCCTCCATAAACCCATATCTCCCTCCATAAACCCATATCTCCCTCTATAAACCCATATCTCCCTCCATAAACCCATATCTCCCTCCCTAAACCCATATCTCCCTCCCTAAACCCATATCTCCCCCCATAAACCCATATCTCCCTCCATAAACCCATATCTCCCTCCCTAAACCCATATCTCCCTCCCTAAACCCATATCTCCCGCCCTAAACCCATATCTCCCTCCATAAACCCATATCTCCCTCCATAAACCCATATCTCCCTCCCTAAACCCATATCTCCCTCCATAAACCCATATCTCCCTCCATAAACCCATATCTCCCTCCCTAAACCCATATCTCCCTCCCTAAACCCATATCTCCCCCCATAAACCCATATCTCCCTCCATAAACCCATATCTCCCTCCCTAAACCCATATCTCCCTCCCTAAACCCATATCTCCCGCCCTAAACCCATATCTCCCTCCATAAACCCATATCTCCCTCCATAAACCCATATCTCCCTCCCTAAACCCATATCTCCCTCCATAAACCCATATCTCCCTCCATAAACCCATATCTCCCTCCATAAACCCATATCTCCCTCCATAAACCCATATCTCCCTCCATAAACCCATATCTCCCTCCATAAACCCGTATCTCCCTCCATAAACCCGTATCTCCCTCCATAAACCCGTATCTTCCTCCATAAACCCGTATCTCCCTCCATAAACCCATATCTCACTCCATAAACACATTTCTCCCTCCATAAACCCATATCTCCATCTATAAACCCATATCTCCCTCTATAAACCCATATATCCCTCTATAAACCCATATCTCCCTCTATAAACCCATATCTCCCTTCATAAACCCATATCTCCCTCCATAAACCCATATCTCCCTCCATAAACCCATATCTCCCTCCCTAAACCCATATCTCCCTCCCTAAACCCATATCTCCCTCCCTAAACCCATATCTCCCTCCATAAACCCATATCTCCCTCTATAAACCCATATCTCCCTCCATAAACCCATATATCCCTCCCTAAACCCATATATCCCTCCCTAAACCCATATCTCCCTCCCTAAACCCATATCTCCCTCCATAAACCCATATGTCCCTCCATAAACCCATATCTCCCTCCCTAAACCCATATCTCCCGCCCTAAACCCATATCTCCCGCCCTAAACCCATATCTCCCTCCATAAACCCATATCTCCCTCCATAAACCCATATCTCCCTCCCTAAACCCATATCTCCCTCCATAAACCCGTATCTCCCTCCATAAACCCGTATCTCCCTCTATAAACCCGTATCTCCCTCCCTAAACCCATATCTCCCTCCATAAACCCATATCTCACTCCATAAACCCATATCTCACTCCATAAACACATTTCTCCCTCCATAAACCCATATCTCCATCTATAAACCCATATCTCCCTCTATAAACCCATATCTCCCTCCCTAAACCCATATCTCCCTCCCTAAACCCATATCTCCCGCCCTAAAACCATATCTCCCTCCAAAAACCTATATCTCCCTCCATAAACCCATATCTCCCTCCATAAACCCATATCTCCCTCCCTAAACCCATATCTCCCTCCCTAAACCCATATCTCCCTCCCTAAACCCATATCTCCCTCCCTAAACCCATATCTCCCTCCATAAACCCATATCTCCCTCCATAAACCCATATCTCCCTCCATAAACCCATATCTCCCTCCATAAACCCATATCTCCCTCCCTAAACCCATATCTCCCTCCCTAAACCCATATCTCCCTCCCTAAACCCATATCTCCCTCCCTAAACCCATATCTCCCTCCATAAACCCATATCTCCCTCTATAAACCCATATCTCCCTCTATAAACCCATATCTCCCTCCCTAAACCCATATCTCCCTCCCTAAACCCATATCTCCCTCCATAAACCCATATCTCCCTCCCTAAACCCATATCTCCCTCCCTAAACCCATATCTCCCTCCATAAACCCATATCTCCCTCCATAAACCCATATCTCCCTCCATAAACCCATATCTCCCTCCCTAAACCCATATCTCTCTCCCTAAACCCATATCTCTCTCCCTAAACCCATATCTCCCTCCCTAAACCCATATCTCCCTCCCTAAACCCATATCTCCCTCCCTAAACCCATATCTCCCTCCTTAAACCCATATCTCTCTCCCTAAACCCATATCTCTCTCCCTAAACCCATATCTCTCTCCCTAAACCCATATCTCCCTCCCTAAACCCATATCTCCCTCCCTAAACCCATATCTCCCTCCATAAACCCATATCTCCCTCCCTAAACCCATATCTCCCTCCCTAAACCCATATCTCCCTCCCTAAACCCATATCTCCCTCCATAAACCCATATCTCCCTCCCTAAACCCATATCTCCCTCCATAAACCCATATCTCCCTCCATAAACCCATATCTCCCTCCCTAAACCCATATCTCTCTCCCTAAACCCATATCTCCCTCCCTAAACCCATATCTCCCTCCCAAAACCCTTATCTCCCACCCTAAACCGATATCTCACTCCTTAAACCCATATCTCCCTCTATAAACCCATATCTCCCTCCCTAAACCCATATCTCCCTCCCTAAACCCATATCTCCCGCCCTAAAACCATATCTCCCTCCAAAAACCTATATCTCCCTCCATAAACCCATATCTCCCTCCATAAACCCATATCTCCCTCCCTAAACCCATATCTCCCTCCCTAAACCCATATCTCCCTCCCTAAACCCATATCTCCCTCCCTAAACCCATATCTCCCTCCATAAACCCATATCTTCCTCTATAAACCCATATCTCCCTCCATAAACCCATATCTCCCTCCATAAACCCATATCTCCCTCCCTAAACCCATATCTCCCTCCCTAAACCCATATCTCCCTCCCTAAACCCATATCTCCCTCCCTAAACCCATATCTCCCTCCATAAACCCATATCTCCCTCTATAAACCCATATCTCCCTCTATAAACCCATATCTCCCTCCCTAAACCCATATCTCCCTCCCTAAACCCATATCTCCCTCCATAAACCCATATCTCCCTCCATAAACCCATATCTCCCTCCCTAAACCCATATCTCCCTCCCTAAACCCATATCTCCCTCCATAAACCCATATCTCCCTCCATAAACCCATATCTCCCTCCATAAACCCATATCTCCCTCCCTAAACCCATATCTCTCTCCCTAAACCCATATCTCTCTCCCTAAACCCATATCTCCCTCCCTAAACCCATATCTCCCTCCCTAAACCCATATCTCCCTCCCTAAACCCATATCTCCCTCCTTAAACCCATATCTCTCTCCCTAAACCCATATCTCTCTCCCTAAACCCATATCTCTCTACCTAAACCCATATCTCCCTCCCTAAACCCATATCTCCCTCCCTAAACCCATATCTCCCTCCATAAACCCATATCTCCCTCCCTAAACCCATATCTCCCTCCCTAAACCCATATCTCCCTCCCTAAACCCATATCTCCCTCCATAAACCCATATCTCCCTCCCTAAACCCATATCTCCCTCCATAAACCCATATCTCCCTCTATAAACCCATATCTCCCTCCCTAAACCCATATCTCTCTCCCTAAACCCATATCTCCCTCCCTAAACCCATATCTCCCTCCCAAAACCCTTATCTCCCACCCTAAACCGATATCTCACTCTTTAAACCCATATCTCCCTCCATAAACCCATATCTCCCTCCCTAAACCCATATCTCCCTTCACATCAGTGTCGATCTGGGCCCCATATGGCAGGTACAGGTACATTTTATATGCCTGTGCAGCAAAATGTGTAAGTATTTGTACATTTATAAGATTAAAGACCGATATTTTATCAAATGTTTGGTTTTTACATATGGGCCTATATTTTTGAGGAGGCTTTAGGCATCTTTTAAAAAAAGCATAATTAATATGCTAAGTTAACAGTGAAAATGTACTGTAACAGCTCAACCGAGAGCTTTGTTTTAATATATACATAAATAGGTCCGTGTTTGTCTGTCTGTTTGTCATTCTGTCTCTTGTTTATGGAGTTGAAATAGGGCTGCTCATTTCATTGATGATATTGTGCTGCTGTTGGAAATAGGATCAGGTCTAGGATCAGCTTCCAGTACCTTTCTTAAATCGTCACTATTAGGGGGCGAAACACAAAACTGACTTTAGTGGGGAACTTTGATCTTTCCCCCAGCCCCCTGTCTCCCTCTGTGTCGCCAGTCAGGGCTCAAACTATAGGCCTTCTTCTCCATACAGGGATATCTCCAGTTCTTTACTTCTCACGAAAACTGTTCAGAAACTGCCTGCTTCCACAAGTCAGCACCACCTCCTGTTTACGTGACACATTCACTGTCAGTGTTCATGCTGCACACTCTGATCAGAGGCTTATCTAGTCGGAAACAATGCTACAATCATCTGTTTTAATTCAAATCAGGAAGTCTCACTGAAACAACTCAGGTGTAAAACCATCTCACATTCAGAGTCGACAACTGTGACAGATACAACGGCCCTTAGGGGCTAATGTTTACCCAAATCGTCTTCCACTAAAGTGATTTGAGGACAGAGGTATCACTCTATGTTTTGGCACAATGACTGGTTTCCCTTCCTTCATCTGCTCTGGTGTGAACTAACTGGACTGGTAGAAGCAGGTTTCGGTGAAGGCATTTTCATTTTCCTACATTTGGGTCTGTGTAGGCCAGTGTTGGCCTGTGTTGTTTTCAGATCCGTGCTGATGCAACTTAAAACAATAGAGACACGCTGTTGGGAGGGGGTTAGGGTCGTTCCAAATCCCCTTCTCTGTGCCCAATCCTCCTTACCTCCTCTATAAGCCCAGCTGAAGGAGAATAGTAATTGGCTCTTCTCAGCTCCAGCCCTTATTGACCTAAGACTCTTCAGCTAAAGAGGAAGTGGGCGGGGCATGACCTCTCTGACCTGAAAAGAATAAAGAGGGAGAGTATATGGGAAATGGAGTTGGATGGTGTGGTTGGATGGTGTGGTCAGAGAGGGGCAGACTGTTCATTGTAACACAGTCTGTGGTTGATGTACAGGGAGTAATGTTTGTGAATGACAGGGTGGGACTGAAAACTAGGCCAAACCTATCACTTACTGTATCTTAAATGGAATTCCTTACAGACGGTTTGTCTTCCTCCTGCTTCCTATGATTTCAAGACAAGGGGCATGAGTTTTGAATGTATAATTTGGTTGTTGGATTGATGCTATTTGAGTAACTGAATTGTAGAACCACAAAGCTCTCTCTCTCTCTCTCCCTGTCTCTGTCTCTCTCTGTCTCTCTCGCTCTTGCTCACTCTCTCTGTCTCACTGTCTCTCTCGCTCTTGCTCACTCTCTCTCTCTCGCTTTCTCTCACTCTCTCTGTCTCTCTCTCTCTCTCTCTTTCTTTCTCTTTCTCTCTCTCTCTGTCTCTCTGTCTCTCGCTCTCTGTTGGTCCTTAAGGATTTAAACATGTCACAGTGTTTGAGTGGTTTGACTAAAATGCTCGCAATAAATGTTCATCTCTAAGAGCGATGACTCCTATAACCCAGCTAACAACAAACGTTCCCACAACATTGGAGAACATTCCCTTAGGAGTCTCATTAGGACATCAACGTCACTCAAAACATACCCAAAACGTGGTTACCATGTTCACAGAATATAAGATATTAATTTTATAGACACAATTTCTGGGAACGTTGCAAGAACATTCATGTGTCCAGATTTCTGAGGGTTAAGAGAACATTTCATCAATGTCACACCAAACATACACAGAACATGGTTACCATGTTCTCAGAATATAAGATACGAATGTTCTAGAACGTTCTGTGGTGTTCCATTCACAGCTCTTTGTCTGTTGGCAAGGTTAGGGACACACACGCGGTGCTTTTAAAGATCAGAATACCGTGAACCTAAAGGTTGTGGGTTTAGATCCCCGGTATAGACATGTTGAATAGTAACTACTTTATAAATGAACAGTGTAATCATGTACACTACGATTCAATAGTTTGGGGTCACTTAGAAATGTCCTTGTTTTTGAAAGAAAAACACTTTTGGTACTTTAAAATAACATCACATTGATCAGAAATACAGTGTAGACATTGCTAATGTTGTAAATGACTACTGTAGCTGGAAAAGGCTGATTTGTAATGGAATATCTACATAGGCGTACAGAGGCCCATTATCAACAACCATCACTCCTGTGTTCCAATGGCACGTTGTGTTAGCTAATCTGTCACGCCTTGGTCTTAGTATTTTGTGTTTTCGTTAATTAGTTGGTCAGGCCAGGGTGTGACATGGGTTTATGTTGTTGTATTTCATAGTGGGTTTTTTTAGTTATTGGGATTGCGGCTGAGTAGGGGTGTTGCATAGGTTTGGCTGCCTGAGGCGGTTCTCAATCAGAGTCAGGTGATTCTCATTGTCTCTGATTGGGAACCGTATTTAGGTAGCCTGGGTTTCACTTTGTATTTCGTGGGTGATTGTTCCTGTCTCTGTGTAGTGTTCACCAGACAGGCTGTATAGGTTTTTCACGTTCCGTTTGTTGTTTTTGTATTTAGAAGTTATTTCATGTATCGTCATTTGTTTCATTAAAGACATGAGTAACCAACACGCTGCATTTCGGTCCGACTTTCTTGCGACAAACTAAGAACGCCGTTACATAATCCAAGTTTATAATTTTAAAAGTCTAATTGATCATTAGAAAACCCTTTTGCAATTATGTTAGCACAGCTGAAAACTGTTGTTTTGATTAAAGAAGCAATAAAACTGGCCTTCTTTTGACTAGTTGAGTATCTGGAGCATCAGCATTTGTGGGTTTGATTACAGGCTCAAAATGGCCAGAAACTCATCAGTCTATTCTTGTTCTGAGAAATGAAGGCTATTCCATGTGAGAAATTGTCAAGAAACTGAAGATCTCGTACAATGCTGTGTACTACTCCCTTCACAGAACAGCGCAAACTGTCTCTAACCAGAATAATAAGAGGAGTGGAAGGCCCTGGTGCACAACTGAGCAAGAGGACGAGTACATTAGATTGTCTAGTTTGAGAAACAGACGCCTCACAAGTCCTCAACTAGCAGCTTCATTAAATAGTACCCGCAAAATACCAGTCTCAACGTCAACTGTGATGAGGCAACTACGGGATGCAATTTCAGGACAATGACAGAATGTCCTTTGTTTTAAACCTGTGTATTGCAACGTTTTAATGAAACGGGTCTAGAACATTCATATCTTATATTCTGAGAACATGGCAACCATGTTCTGTGTATGTTTGGTGTAAAATGTGTGGAATATTCTCCTAATCCTCATAACTGGACACCTTTTTTTTATTTTATCTTTATTTAACCAGGCAAGTCAGTTAAGAACAAATTCTTATTTTCAATGACAGCCTAGGAACAGTGGGTTAACTGCCTGTTCAGGGGCAGAACGACAGATTTGTACCTTGTCAGCTCGGGGATTCAAACTTGCAACCTTTCGGTTTCTAGTCTAACGCTCTAACCACTAGGCTACCCTGCCGCCACACCTGAATGTTCCTGCAACGTTCCCACTAAATGGGACTAGAAAATGTATCATTTACATTCTGAGAACATGACAACCATGTTCTGTGTATGTTTGCTGTGATGTTGCTGGATTATTTCTCCCTCAGAAAACTGGACACATGAATGTTCTTTCAACGTCCCATGAAACATGTCTAGAACATTAATATTCATATTCTGAGAACATGGTAACCACGTTCTGGTAAAGTTAGTTTTGTTTGACATTAAAGGAATGCTCTCCTAACTCTTAAAACCTCTTGGAACTACGCAACGGACAAAAAATATTACTAGAAAATATTCATATTCATGAAATCACAAGTGAAATATATTGAAACACAGCTTAGCCTTTTGTTAATCATCTCAAATTTTGAAATTATGCTTTACAGCCAAAGCAAGACAAGCATTTGTGTAAGTTTATCGATAGACTAGCATAGCATTATGCCTAGCTAGCAGCAGGCAGCTTGGTCACGAAAATTAGAAAAGCAATCAAATGAAATCGTTTACCTTTGATGAGCTTCGGATGTTTTCACTCACGAGACTCCCAGTTAGATAGCAAATGTTCCTTTTTTCCATAAAGATTATTTTGTGTAGCCGAAATAGGTCCGTTTGTTCTTCACGTTTGGCTGAGAAATCGACCGGAAATTGCGGTCCCGACAACGCCGAAAAATATTCCAAATTAGATCCATAATATCGACAGAAACATGGCAAACGTTTTTTATAATCAATCCTCAAGGTGTTTTTCAAATATCTATTCGATAATATATCAACCGGGTCAGTTGGCTTCTTAGTAGGAGCGAGAGAAACAATGGCCACATTTGTCTATTATGCACATCTCACTCTGAGAGCCACCAGCTGACCACTGACACAATGTTGTCGCTCACGCTCATTTTTCAAAATAAAAGCCTGAAACTATGTCTTGTGACCCTAGACACATTAGGGAAGCCATAGAAAAAGGAATCTGGTTGATATCCCATTCACTGCTCAATAGGGAGGCATAGGAACGCAGAGGTTTCTAAATAAGAGTCACTTCCTGATTGGATTTTTCTCAGGCTTTCACCTGCAATATCAGTTCTGTTATACTCACAGACAATATTTTTACAGTTTTGGAAACTTTATAGTGTTTTCTATCCTAAGCTATCAATTATATGCACATTCTATTATCTGGTCCTGAAAAATAGCCTGATTACTTTGGGAACGTTATTTTTCCAAAAATGAAAATAGTGCCCCCTAGTTTCAAGAGGTTTTAACACCAAAATAATTTTGCTAACATACATAAAATGTTCACCTAACTAACAGAAAACTGGACACTCAAACATCAGGGGAACATTACAGAAAAGTTCTCTCTGTCAGCTGGGAATAGTCCTCTCTCCGCTTCCTCATTCCGATCATTCTGAGGGAGAAAGGGTATTTTTCTGGCTGTTTGACTGTAGTACAGTAGCAAGTAGTGTCCTAATTTCATGGGAGGGCATCAACCAATTAGCCAATCAACCAACCACTCATTCAATCAAATTTGGATTCACACTGGACCTTTTACAAATGCATCTGACCAGAAAAAGCCAGCCTTGTGTCCACCCCCAAAGGGCAATGACAAGATAAAGCTGTGTTTGCCTGTTGTCCTTGTGTCCTAGTCAATGTGTGTCTGTACCCATACTGTGAATATTACTCAAAGGGACGAGCAGAGGCCCCATTCATGGAACTTTAGGGGCATCAGCCATTATGATTCTGGTCAAAAGCAGTGCACTCTAGGGTGTCACATGCCCTGTAGGTCATTTTGGTGTTTTACACACAAACAGACACGAGAATGGAGTAAGTGGAGCTTGTCGTCTTGTTTAAGAAACTCATCCCTGAGCTGACATAGAAAAAAACTCAGTCAAATGTCAACCCCTAAAAACATGGGGTCCCTTTTTCGGGGAGAAAGACTCAGGCTAGGCTCCTCTCATGTGAATCCAGACTGATTACAGACCAGATGGGCCTTTTTATAAGAGAATATGAGGCTGATTTCAGTTGCACTGTTGTTGTTTTGTTTTGGAAAAGGGTATTTTAGACTGTATTTTTTATCTTTCCATTCCCGAATAATATATATCAATATGTATTTTTCTGAAGTTTGATGCCATTTCCTGATAGTTTGTATTCTGTAATCAATAAACTGTGAAGGAACACGTGTGGACGCTGGGTCTGATAGTGTTTTGTTGTGTTTGAGTCCTGTAGTTATGTAGAAATATACAGTACACACAAACTGTATAAAGTCATGCATTTAACACACGTTCATTTTCCTTTCCTAAATTGTCTTACCAGGTAAGTAATATCTGCATACTGTGTGAGTATGTAAAAGGCTTGTGGTTGTAGATATAGACTCTGCTGCATAGACTTTGAGTTAGGGCCATGTAAAAGGCTTTTGGTTGTAGATATAGACTCTGCTCCATAGACTTTGAGTTAGGGCCATGTAAAAGGCTTTTGGTTGTAGATATAGACTCTGGTCCATAGACTTTGAGTTAGGGCCATGTAAAAGGCTTTTGGTTGTAGATATAGACTCTGCTCCATTGACTTTGAGTTAGGGCCATGTAAAAGGCTTTTGGTTGTAGATATAGACTCTGCTCCATTGACTTTAAGTTACGGCCATGTAAAAGGCTTGTGGTTGTGGATATAGACTCTGCTCCATAGACTTTGAGTTAGGGCCATGTAAAAGGCTTTTGGTTGTAGATATAGACTCTGCTCCATAGACTTTGAGTTACGGCCATGTAAAAGGCTTTTGGTTGTAGATATAGACTCTGCTCCATTGACTTTAAGTTACGGCCATGTAAAAGGCTTTTCGTTGTAGATATAAACTCTGCTCCATAGACTTTGAGTTAGGGCCATGTAAAAGGCTTTTGGATGTAGATATAGACTCTGCTCCATAGACTTTGAGTTAGGGCCATGTAAAAGGCTTTTGGTTGTAGATATAGACTCTGCTCCATAGACTTTAAGTTACGGCCATGTAAAAGGCTTTTGGTTGTAGATATAGACTCTGGCTCCATTGACTTTGAGTTACGGCCATGTAAAGGGCTTTTGGTTGTAGATATAGACTCTGCTCCATAGACTTTGAGTTAGGGCCATGTAAAAGGCTTTTGGTTGTAGATATAGACTCTGCTCCATTGACTTTCAGTTAGGGCCATGTAAAAGGCTTTTGGTTGTAGATATAGACTCTGCTCCATAGACTTTGAGTTACGGCCATGTAAAAGGCTTGTGGTTGTAGATATAGACTCTGCTCCATAGACTTTGAGTTAGGGCCATGTAAAAGCTTGTGGTTGTAGATATAGACTCTGCTCCATAGACTTTGAGTTGCGGCCTTTTAAAAGGCTTTTGGTTGTAGATATAGACTCTGCTCCATAGACTTTGAGTTGCGGCCATGTAAAAGGCTTTTGGTTGTAGATATAGACTCTGCTCCATTGACTTTGAGTTAGGGCCATGTAAAAGGCTTTTGGTTGTAGATATAGACTCTGCTCCATTGACTTTAAGTTACGGCCATGTAAAAGGCTTTTGGTTGTAGATATAGACTCTGGCTCCATTGACTTTGAGTTACGGCCATGTAAAGGGCTTTTGGTTGTAGATATAGACTCTGCTCCATAGACTTTGAGTTAGGGCCATGTAAAAGGCTTTTGGTTGTAGATATAGACTCTGCTCCATTGACTTTCAGTTAGGGCCATGTAAAAGGCTTTTGGTTGTAGATATAGACTCTGCTCCATAGACTTTGAGTTACGGCCATGTAAAAGGCTTGTGGTTGTAGATATAGACTCTGCTCCATAGACTTTGAGTTAGGGCCATGTAAAAGCTTGTGGTTGTAGATATAGACTCTGCTCCATAGACTTTGAGTTGCGGCCTTTTAAAAGGCTTTTGGTTGTAGATATAGACTCTGCTCCATAGACTTTGAGTTACGGCCATGTAAAAGGCTTTTGGTTGTAGATATAGACTCTGCTCCATAGACTTTGAGTTAGGGCCATGTAAAAGGCTTTTGGTTGTAGATATAGACTCAGGTCCATAGACTTTGAGTTAGGGCCATGTAAAAGGCTTTTGGTTGTAGATATAGACTCTGCTCCATTGACTTTGAGTTAGGGCCATGTAAAAGGCTTTTGGTTGTAGATATAGACTCTGCTCCATTGACTTTAAGTTACGGCCATGTAAAAGGCTTGTGGTTGTGGATATAGACTCTGCTCCATAGACTTTGAGTTACGGCCATGTAAAAGGCTTTTGGTTGTAGATATAGACTCTGCTCCATTGACTTTAAGTTACGGCCATGTAAAAGGCTTTTCGTTGTAGATATAAACTCTGCTCCATAGACTTTGAGTTAGGGCCATGTAAAAGGCTTTTGGATGTAGATATAGACTCTGCTCCATAGACTTTGAGTTAGGGCCATGTAAAAGGCTTTTGGTTGTAGATATAGACTCTGCTCCATAGACTTTAAGTTACGGCCATGTAAAAGGCTTTTGGTTGTAGATATAGACTCTGGCTCCATTGACTTTGAGTTACGGCCATGTAAAGGGCTTTTGGTTGTAGATATAGACTCTGCTCCATAGACTTTGAGTTAGGGCCATGTAAAAGGCTTTTGGTTGTAGATATAGACTCTGCTCCATTGACTTTGAGTTAGGGCCATGTAAAAGGCTTTTGGTTGTAGATATAGACTCTGCTCCATTGACTTTGAGTTAGGGCCATGTAAAAGGCTTTTGATTGTAGATATAGACTCTGCTCCATAGACTTTGAGTTAGGGCCATGTAAAAGGCTTTTGGTTGTAGATATAGACTCTGCTCCATTGACTTTGAGTTACGGCCATGTAAAAGGCTTTTGGTTGTAGATATAGACTCTGCTCCATAGACTTTGAGTTACGGCCATGTAAAAGGCTTTTGGTTGTAGATATGGACTTTTCTCCATTAACTTTGAGTTACGGCCATGTAAAAGGCTTTTGGTTGTAGATATAGACTCTGCTCCATAGACTTTGAGTTAGGGCCATGTAAAAGGCTTGTGGTTGTAGATATAGACTCTGCTCCATAGACTTTGAGTTAGGGCCATGTAAAAGGCTTGTGGTAGTAGATATAGACTCTGCTCCATAGACTTTGAGTTAGGGCCATGTAAAAGGCTTGTGGTTGTAGATATAGACTCTGCTCCATAGACTTTAAGTTACGGCCATGTAAAAGGCTTGTGGTTGTAGATATAGACTCTGCTCCATAGACTTTGAGTTAGGGCCATGTAAAAGGCTTGTGGTTGTAGATAGAGACTCTGCTCCATAGACTTTAAGTTACGGCCATGTAAAAGGCTTTTGGTTGTAGATATAGACTCTGCTCCATAGACTTTGAGTTAGGGCCATGTAAAAGGCTTGTGGTTGTAGATATAGACTCTGCTCCATAGACTTTGAGTTAGGGCCATGTAAAAGGCTTGTGGTAGTAGATATAGACTCTGCTCCATAGACTTTGAGTTAGGGCCATGTAAAAGGCTTGTGGTTGTAGATATAGACTCTGCTCCATAGACTTTAAGTTACGGCCATGTAAAAGGCTTGTGGTTGTAGATATAGACTCTGCTCCATAGACTTTGAGTTAGGGCCATGTAAAAGGCTTGTGGTTGTAGATATAGACTCTGCTCCATAGACTTTAAGTTACGGCCATGTAAAAGGCTTGTGGTTGTAGATATAGACTCTGCTCCATAGACTTTGAGTTACGGCCATGTAAAAGGCTTGTGGTTGTAGATATAGACTCTGCTCCATAGACTTTGAGTTACGGCCATGTAAAGGGCTTTTGGTTGTAGATATAGACCCTGCTCCATAGACTTTGAGTTAGGGCCATGTAAAAGGCTTTTGGTTGTAGATATAGACTCTGCTCCATAGACTTTGAGTTAGGGCCATGTAAAAGGCTTTTGGTTGTAGATATAGACTCTGCTCCATTGACTTTGAGTTAGGGCCATGTAAAAGGCTTTTGGTTGTAGATATAGACTCTGCTCCATTGACTTTGAGTTAGGGCCATGTAAAAGGCTTTTGATTGTAGATATAGACTCTGCTCCATAGACTTTGAGTTAGGGCCATGTAAAAGGCTTTTGGTTGTAGATATAGACTCTGCTCCATTGACTTTGAGTTACGGCCATGTAAAAGGCTTTTGGTTGTAGATATAGACTCTGCTCCATAGACTTTGAGTTACGGCCATGTAAAAGGCTTTTGGTTGTAGATATGGACTTTTCTCCATTAACTTTGAGTTACGGCCATGTAAAAGGCTTTTGGTTGTAGATATAGACTCTGCTCCATAGACTTTGAGTTAGGGCCATGTAAAAGGCTTGTGGTTGTAGATATAGACTCTGCTCCATAGACTTTGAGTTAGGGCCATGTAAAAGGCTTGTGGTAGTAGATATAGACTCTGCTCCATAGACTTTGAGTTAGGGCCATGTAAAAGGCTTGTGGTTGTAGATATAGACTCTGCTCCATAGACTTTAAGTTACGGCCATGTAAAAGGCTTGTGGTTGTAGATATAGACTCTGCTCCATAGACTTTGAGTTAGGGCCATGTAAAAGGCTTGTGGTTGTAGATATAGACTCTGCTCCATAGACTTTGAGTTACGGCCATGTAAAGGGCTTTTGGTTGTAGATATAGACTCTGCTCCATAGACTTTGAGTTAGGGCCATGTAAAAGGCTTTTGGTTGTAGATATAGACTCTGCTCCATAGACTTTGAGTTAGGGCCATGTAAAAGGCTTTTGGTTGTAGATATAGACTCTGCTCCATTGACTTTGAGTTAGGGCCATGTAAAAGGCTTTTGGTTGTAGATATAGACTCTGCTCCATTGACTTTGAGTTAGGGCCATGTAAAAGGCTTTTGATTGTAGATATAGACTCTGCTCCATAGACTTTGAGTTAGGGCCATGTAAAAGGCTTTTGGTTGTAGATATAGACTCTGCTCCATTGACTTTGAGTTACGGCCATGTAAAGGGCTTTTGGTTGTAGATATAGACTCTGCTCCATAGACTTTGAGTTAGGGCCATGTAAAAGGCTTTTGGTTGTAGATATAGACTCTGCTCCATAGACTTTGAGTTAGGGCCATGTAAAAGGCTTTTGGTTGTAGATATAGACTCTGCTCCATTGACTTTGAGTTAGGGCCATGTAAAAGGCTTTTGGTTGTAGATATAGACTCTGCTCCATTGACTTTGAGTTAGGGCCATGTAAAAGGCTTTTGATTGTAGATATAGACTCTGCTCCATAGACTTTGAGTTAGGGCCATGTAAAAGGCTTTTGGTTGTAGATATAGACTCTGCTCCATTGACTTTGAGTTACGGCCATGTAAAAGGCTTTTGGTTGTAGATATAGACTCTGCTCCATAGACTTTGAGTTACGGCCATGTAAAAGGCTTTTGGTTGTAGATATGGACTTTTCTCCATTAACTTTGAGTTACGGCCATGTAAAAGGCTTTTGGTTGTAGATATAGACTCTGCTCCATAGACTTTGAGTTAGGGCCATGTAAAAGGCTTGTGGTTGTAGATATAGACTCTGCTCCATAGACTTTGAGTTAGGGCCATGTAAAAGGCTTGTGGTAGTAGATATAGACTCTGCTCCATAGACTTTGAGTTAGGGCCATGTAAAAGGCTTGTGGTTGTAGATATAGACTCTGCTCCATAGACTTTAAGTTACGGCCATGTAAAAGGCTTGTGGTTGTAGATATAGACTCTGCTCCATAGACTTTGAGTTAGGGCCATGTAAAAGGCTTGTGGTTGTAGATATAGACTCTGCTCCATAGACTTTAAGTTACGGCCATGTAAAAGGCTTGTGGTTGTAGATATAGACTCTGCTCCATAGACTTTGAGTTAGGGCCATGTAAAAGGCTTGTGGTTGTAGATATAGACTCTGCTCCATAGACTTTGAGTTAGGGCCATGTAAAAGGCTTTTGGTTGTAGATATAGACTCTGCTCCATAGACTTTGAGTTAGGGCCATGTAAAAGGCTTTTGGTTGTAGATATAGACTCTGGTCCATAGAATTTGAGTTAGGGCCATGTAAAAGGCTTGTGGTTGTAGATATAGACTCTGCTCCATAGACTTTGAGTTAGGGCCATGTAAAAGGCTTTTGGTTGTAGATATAGACTCTGCTCCATTGACTTTAAGTTACGGCCATGTAAAAGGCTTGTGGTTGTAGATATAGACTCTGCTCCATAGACTTTGAGTTACGGCCATGTAAAAGGCTTGTGGTTGTAGATATAGACTCTGCTCCATAGACTTTGAGTTACGGCCATGTAAAAGGCTTGTGGTAGTAGATATAGACTCTGCTCCATAGACTTTGAGTTAGGGCCATGTAAAAGGCTTGTGGTTGTAGATATAGACTCTGCTCCATAGACTTTAGGTTACGGCCATGTAAAAGGCTTGTGGTTGTAGATATAGACTCTGCTCCATAGACTTTGAGTTAGGGCCATGTAAAAGGCTTTTGATTGTAGATATAGACTCTGCTCCATAGACTTTAAGTTACGGCCATGTAAAAGGCTTGTGGTTGTAGATATAGACTCTGCTCCATAGACTTTGAGTTAGGGCCATGTAAAAGGCTTGTGGTAGTAGATATAGACTCTGCTCCATAGACTTTGAGTTAGGGCCATGTAAAAGGCTTGTGGTTGTAGATATAGACTCTGCTCCATAGACTTTAAGTTACGGCCATGTAAAAGGCTTGTGGTTGTAGATATAGACTCTGCTCCATAGACTTTGAGTTAGGGCCATGTAAAAGGCTTGTGGTAGTAGATATAGACTCTGCTCCATAGACTTTGAGTTAGGGCCATGTAAAAGGCTTGTGGTTGTAGATATAGACTCTGCTCCATAGACTTTAAGTTACGGCCATGTAAAAGGCTTGTGGTTGTAGATATAGACTCTGCTCCATAGACTTTGAGTTAGGGCCATGTAAAAGGCTTGTGGTTGTAGATATAGACTCTGCTCCATAGACTTTAAGTTACGGCCATGTAAAAGGCTTGTGGTTGTAGATATAGACTCTGCTCCATAGACTTTGAGTTAGGGCCATGTAAAAGGCTTGTGGTTGTAGATATAGACTCTGCTCCATAGACTTTGAGTTAGGGCCATGTAAAAGGCTTTTGGTTGTAGATATAGACTCTGCTCCATAGACTTTGAGTTAGGGCCATGTAAAAGGCTTTTGGTTGTAGATATAGACTCTGGTCCATAGAATTTGAGTTAGGGCCATGTAAAAGGCTTGTGGTTGTAGATATAGACTCTGCTCCATAGACTTTGAGTTAGGGCCATGTAAAAGGCTTTTGGTTGTAGATATAGACTCTGCTCCATTGACTTTAAGTTACGGCCATGTAAAAGGCTTGTGGTTGTAGATATAGACTCTGCTCCATAGACTTTAGGTTAGGGCCATGTAAAAGGCTTTTGATTGTAGATATAGACTCTGCTCCATAGACTTTAAGTTACGGCCATGTAAAAGGCTTGTGGTTGTAGATATAGACTCTGCTCCATAGACTTTGAGTTGCGGCCATGTAAAAGGCTTTTGGTTGTAGATATAGACTCTGCTCCATAGACTTTGAGTTAGGGCCATGTAAAAGGCTTTTGATTGTAGATATAGACTCTGCTCCATAGACTTTAAGTTACGGCCATGTAAAAGGCTTGTGGTTGTAGATATAGACTCTGCTCCATAGACTTTGAGTTGCGGCCATGTAAAAGGCTTTTGGTTGTAGATATAGACTCTGCTCCATTGACTTTGAGTTAGGGCCATGTAAAAGGCTTTTGGTTGTAGATATAGACTCTGCTCCATTGACTTTAAGTTACGGCCATGTAAAAGGCTTTTGGTTGTAGATATAGACTCTGGCTCCATTGACTTTGAGTTACGGCCATGTAAAGGGCTTTTGGTTGTAGATATAGACTCTGCTCCATAGACTTTGAGTTAGGGCCATGTAAAAGGCTTTTGGTTGTAGATATAGACTCTGCTCCATTGACTTTCAGTTAGGGCCATGTAAAAGGCTTTTGGTTGTAGATATAGACTCTGCTCCATAGACTTTGAGTTACGGCCATGTAAAAGGCTTGTGGTTGTAGATATAGACTCTGCTCCATAGACTTTGAGTTAGGGCCATGTAAAAGCTTGTGGTTGTAGATATAGACTCTGCTCCATAGACTTTGAGTTGCGGCCTTTTAAAAGGCTTTTGGTTGTAGATATAGACTCTGCTCCATAGACTTTGAGTTACGGCCATGTAAAAGGCTTTTGGTTGTAGATATAGACTCTGCTCCATAGACTTTGAGTTAGGGCCATGTAAAAGGCTTTTGGTTGTAGATATAGACTCAGGTCCATAGACTTTGAGTTAGGGCCATGTAAAAGGCTTTTGGTTGTAGATATAGACTCTGCTCCATTGACTTTGAGTTAGGGCCATGTAAAAGGCTTTTGGTTGTAGATATAGACTCTGCTCCATTGACTTTAAGTTACGGCCATGTAAAAGGCTTGTGGTTGTGGATATAGACTCTGCTCCATAGACTTTGAGTTACGGCCATGTAAAAGGCTTTTGGTTGTAGATATAGACTCTGCTCCATTGACTTTAAGTTACGGCCATGTAAAAGGCTTTTCGTTGTAGATATAAACTCTGCTCCATAGACTTTGAGTTAGGGCCATGTAAAAGGCTTTTGGATGTAGATATAGACTCTGCTCCATAGACTTTGAGTTAGGGCCATGTAAAAGGCTTTTGGTTGTAGATATAGACTCTGCTCCATAGACTTTAAGTTACGGCCATGTAAAAGGCTTTTGGTTGTAGATATAGACTCTGGCTCCATTGACTTTGAGTTACGGCCATGTAAAGGGCTTTTGGTTGTAGATATAGACTCTGCTCCATAGACTTTGAGTTAGGGCCATGTAAAAGGCTTTTGGTTGTAGATATAGACTCTGCTCCATTGACTTTGAGTTAGGGCCATGTAAAAGGCTTTTGGTTGTAGATATAGACTCTGCTCCATTGACTTTGAGTTAGGGCCATGTAAAAGGCTTTTGATTGTAGATATAGACTCTGCTCCATAGACTTTGAGTTAGGGCCATGTAAAAGGCTTTTGGTTGTAGATATAGACTCTGCTCCATTGACTTTGAGTTACGGCCATGTAAAAGGCTTTTGGTTGTAGATATAGACTCTGCTCCATAGACTTTGAGTTACGGCCATGTAAAAGGCTTTTGGTTGTAGATATGGACTTTTCTCCATTAACTTTGAGTTACGGCCATGTAAAAGGCTTTTGGTTGTAGATATAGACTCTGCTCCATAGACTTTGAGTTAGGGCCATGTAAAAGGCTTGTGGTTGTAGATATAGACTCTGCTCCATAGACTTTGAGTTAGGGCCATGTAAAAGGCTTGTGGTAGTAGATATAGACTCTGCTCCATAGACTTTGAGTTAGGGCCATGTAAAAGGCTTGTGGTTGTAGATATAGACTCTGCTCCATAGACTTTAAGTTACGGCCATGTAAAAGGCTTGTGGTTGTAGATATAGACTCTGCTCCATAGACTTTGAGTTAGGGCCATGTAAAAGGCTTGTGGTTGTAGATAGAGACTCTGCTCCATAGACTTTAAGTTACGGCCATGTAAAAGGCTTTTGGTTGTAGATATAGACTCTGCTCCATAGACTTTGAGTTAGGGCCATGTAAAAGGCTTGTGGTTGTAGATATAGACTCTGCTCCATAGACTTTGAGTTAGGGCCATGTAAAAGGCTTGTGGTAGTAGATATAGACTCTGCTCCATAGACTTTGAGTTAGGGCCATGTAAAAGGCTTGTGGTTGTAGATATAGACTCTGCTCCATAGACTTTAAGTTACGGCCATGTAAAAGGCTTGTGGTTGTAGATATAGACTCTGCTCCATAGACTTTGAGTTAGGGCCATGTAAAAGGCTTGTGGTTGTAGATATAGACTCTGCTCCATAGACTTTAAGTTACGGCCATGTAAAAGGCTTGTGGTTGTAGATATAGACTCTGCTCCATAGACTTTGAGTTACGGCCATGTAAAAGGCTTGTGGTTGTAGATATAGACTCTGCTCCATAGACTTTGAGTTACGGCCATGTAAAGGGCTTTTGGTTGTAGATATAGACCCTGCTCCATAGACTTTGAGTTAGGGCCATGTAAAAGGCTTTTGGTTGTAGATATAGACTCTGCTCCATAGACTTTGAGTTAGGGCCATGTAAAAGGCTTTTGGTTGTAGATATAGACTCTGCTCCATTGACTTTGAGTTAGGGCCATGTAAAAGGCTTTTGGTTGTAGATATAGACTCTGCTCCATTGACTTTGAGTTAGGGCCATGTAAAAGGCTTTTGATTGTAGATATAGACTCTGCTCCATAGACTTTGAGTTAGGGCCATGTAAAAGGCTTTTGGTTGTAGATATAGACTCTGCTCCATTGACTTTGAGTTACGGCCATGTAAAAGGCTTTTGGTTGTAGATATAGACTCTGCTCCATAGACTTTGAGTTACGGCCATGTAAAAGGCTTTTGGTTGTAGATATGGACTTTTCTCCATTAACTTTGAGTTACGGCCATGTAAAAGGCTTTTGGTTGTAGATATAGACTCTGCTCCATAGACTTTGAGTTAGGGCCATGTAAAAGGCTTGTGGTTGTAGATATAGACTCTGCTCCATAGACTTTGAGTTAGGGCCATGTAAAAGGCTTGTGGTAGTAGATATAGACTCTGCTCCATAGACTTTGAGTTAGGGCCATGTAAAAGGCTTGTGGTTGTAGATATAGACTCTGCTCCATAGACTTTAAGTTACGGCCATGTAAAAGGCTTGTGGTTGTAGATATAGACTCTGCTCCATAGACTTTGAGTTAGGGCCATGTAAAAGGCTTGTGGTTGTAGATATAGACTCTGCTCCATAGACTTTGAGTTACGGCCATGTAAAGGGCTTTTGGTTGTAGATATAGACTCTGCTCCATAGACTTTGAGTTAGGGCCATGTAAAAGGCTTTTGGTTGTAGATATAGACTCTGCTCCATAGACTTTGAGTTAGGGCCATGTAAAAGGCTTTTGGTTGTAGATATAGACTCTGCTCCATTGACTTTGAGTTAGGGCCATGTAAAAGGCTTTTGGTTGTAGATATAGACTCTGCTCCATTGACTTTGAGTTAGGGCCATGTAAAAGGCTTTTGATTGTAGATATAGACTCTGCTCCATAGACTTTGAGTTAGGGCCATGTAAAAGGCTTTTGGTTGTAGATATAGACTCTGCTCCATTGACTTTGAGTTACGGCCATGTAAAGGGCTTTTGGTTGTAGATATAGACTCTGCTCCATAGACTTTGAGTTAGGGCCATGTAAAAGGCTTTTGGTTGTAGATATAGACTCTGCTCCATAGACTTTGAGTTAGGGCCATGTAAAAGGCTTTTGGTTGTAGATATAGACTCTGCTCCATTGACTTTGAGTTAGGGCCATGTAAAAGGCTTTTGGTTGTAGATATAGACTCTGCTCCATTGACTTTGAGTTAGGGCCATGTAAAAGGCTTTTGATTGTAGATATAGACTCTGCTCCATAGACTTTGAGTTAGGGCCATGTAAAAGGCTTTTGGTTGTAGATATAGACTCTGCTCCATTGACTTTGAGTTACGGCCATGTAAAAGGCTTTTGGTTGTAGATATAGACTCTGCTCCATAGACTTTGAGTTACGGCCATGTAAAAGGCTTTTGGTTGTAGATATGGACTTTTCTCCATTAACTTTGAGTTACGGCCATGTAAAAGGCTTTTGGTTGTAGATATAGACTCTGCTCCATAGACTTTGAGTTAGGGCCATGTAAAAGGCTTGTGGTTGTAGATATAGACTCTGCTCCATTGACTTTCAGTTAGGGCCATGTAAAAGGCTTTTGGTTGTAGATATAGACTCTGCTCCATAGACTTTGAGTTACGGCCATGTAAAAGGCTTGTGGTTGTAGATATAGACTCTGCTCCATAGACTTTGAGTTAGGGCCATGTAAAAGCTTGTGGTTGTAGATATAGACTCTGCTCCATAGACTTTGAGTTGCGGCCTTTTAAAAGGCTTTTGGTTGTAGATATAGACTCTGCTCCATAGACTTTGAGTTACGGCCATGTAAAAGGCTTTTGGTTGTAGATATAGACTCTGCTCCATAGACTTTGAGTTAGGGCCATGTAAAAGGCTTTTGGTTGTAGATATAGACTCAGGTCCATAGACTTTGAGTTAGGGCCATGTAAAAGGCTTTTGGTTGTAGATATAGACTCTGCTCCATTGACTTTGAGTTAGGGCCATGTAAAAGGCTTTTGGTTGTAGATATAGACTCTGCTCCATTGACTTTAAGTTACGGCCATGTAAAAGGCTTGTGGTTGTGGATATAGACTCTGCTCCATAGACTTTGAGTTACGGCCATGTAAAAGGCTTTTGGTTGTAGATATAGACTCTGCTCCATTGACTTTAAGTTACGGCCATGTAAAAGGCTTTTCGTTGTAGATATAAACTCTGCTCCATAGACTTTGAGTTAGGGCCATGTAAAAGGCTTTTGGATGTAGATATAGACTCTGCTCCATAGACTTTGAGTTAGGGCCATGTAAAAGGCTTTTGGTTGTAGATATAGACTCTGCTCCATAGACTTTAAGTTACGGCCATGTAAAAGGCTTTTGGTTGTAGATATAGACTCTGGCTCCATTGACTTTGAGTTACGGCCATGTAAAGGGCTTTTGGTTGTAGATATAGACTCTGCTCCATAGACTTTGAGTTAGGGCCATGTAAAAGGCTTTTGGTTGTAGATATAGACTCTGCTCCATTGACTTTGAGTTAGGGCCATGTAAAAGGCTTTTGGTTGTAGATATAGACTCTGCTCCATTGACTTTGAGTTAGGGCCATGTAAAAGGCTTTTGATTGTAGATATAGACTCTGCTCCATAGACTTTGAGTTAGGGCCATGTAAAAGGCTTTTGGTTGTAGATATAGACTCTGCTCCATTGACTTTGAGTTACGGCCATGTAAAAGGCTTTTGGTTGTAGATATAGACTCTGCTCCATAGACTTTGAGTTACGGCCATGTAAAAGGCTTTTGGTTGTAGATATGGACTTTTCTCCATTAACTTTGAGTTACGGCCATGTAAAAGGCTTTTGGTTGTAGATATAGACTCTGCTCCATAGACTTTGAGTTAGGGCCATGTAAAAGGCTTGTGGTTGTAGATATAGACTCTGCTCCATAGACTTTGAGTTAGGGCCATGTAAAAGGCTTGTGGTAGTAGATATAGACTCTGCTCCATAGACTTTGAGTTAGGGCCATGTAAAAGGCTTGTGGTTGTAGATATAGACTCTGCTCCATAGACTTTAAGTTACGGCCATGTAAAAGGCTTGTGGTTGTAGATATAGACTCTGCTCCATAGACTTTGAGTTAGGGCCATGTAAAAGGCTTGTGGTTGTAGATAGAGACTCTGCTCCATAGACTTTAAGTTACGGCCATGTAAAAGGCTTTTGGTTGTAGATATAGACTCTGCTCCATAGACTTTGAGTTAGGGCCATGTAAAAGGCTTGTGGTTGTAGATATAGACTCTGCTCCATAGACTTTGAGTTAGGGCCATGTAAAAGGCTTGTGGTAGTAGATATAGACTCTGCTCCATAGACTTTGAGTTAGGGCCATGTAAAAGGCTTGTGGTTGTAGATATAGACTCTGCTCCATAGACTTTAAGTTACGGCCATGTAAAAGGCTTGTGGTTGTAGATATAGACTCTGCTCCATAGACTTTGAGTTAGGGCCATGTAAAAGGCTTGTGGTTGTAGATATAGACTCTGCTCCATAGACTTTAAGTTACGGCCATGTAAAAGGCTTGTGGTTGTAGATATAGACTCTGCTCCATAGACTTTGAGTTACGGCCATGTAAAAGGCTTGTGGTTGTAGATATAGACTCTGCTCCATAGACTTTGAGTTACGGCCATGTAAAGGGCTTTTGGTTGTAGATATAGACCCTGCTCCATAGACTTTGAGTTAGGGCCATGTAAAAGGCTTTTGGTTGTAGATATAGACTCTGCTCCATAGACTTTGAGTTAGGGCCATGTAAAAGGCTTTTGGTTGTAGATATAGACTCTGCTCCATTGACTTTGAGTTAGGGCCATGTAAAAGGCTTTTGGTTGTAGATATAGACTCTGCTCCATTGACTTTGAGTTAGGGCCATGTAAAAGGCTTTTGATTGTAGATATAGACTCTGCTCCATAGACTTTGAGTTAGGGCCATGTAAAAGGCTTTTGGTTGTAGATATAGACTCTGCTCCATTGACTTTGAGTTACGGCCATGTAAAAGGCTTTTGGTTGTAGATATAGACTCTGCTCCATAGACTTTGAGTTACGGCCATGTAAAAGGCTTTTGGTTGTAGATATGGACTTTTCTCCATTAACTTTGAGTTACGGCCATGTAAAAGGCTTTTGGTTGTAGATATAGACTCTGCTCCATAGACTTTGAGTTAGGGCCATGTAAAAGGCTTGTGGTTGTAGATATAGACTCTGCTCCATAGACTTTGAGTTAGGGCCATGTAAAAGGCTTGTGGTAGTAGATATAGACTCTGCTCCATAGACTTTGAGTTAGGGCCATGTAAAAGGCTTGTGGTTGTAGATATAGACTCTGCTCCATAGACTTTAAGTTACGGCCATGTAAAAGGCTTGTGGTTGTAGATATAGACTCTGCTCCATAGACTTTGAGTTAGGGCCATGTAAAAGGCTTGTGGTTGTAGATATAGACTCTGCTCCATAGACTTTGAGTTACGGCCATGTAAAGGGCTTTTGGTTGTAGATATAGACTCTGCTCCATAGACTTTGAGTTAGGGCCATGTAAAAGGCTTTTGGTTGTAGATATAGACTCTGCTCCATAGACTTTGAGTTAGGGCCATGTAAAAGGCTTTTGGTTGTAGATATAGACTCTGCTCCATTGACTTTGAGTTAGGGCCATGTAAAAGGCTTTTGGTTGTAGATATAGACTCTGCTCCATTGACTTTGAGTTAGGGCCATGTAAAAGGCTTTTGATTGTAGATATAGACTCTGCTCCATAGACTTTGAGTTAGGGCCATGTAAAAGGCTTTTGGTTGTAGATATAGACTCTGCTCCATTGACTTTGAGTTACG
>NC_088228.1:43833813-43898813 GCF_036934945.1 Oncorhynchus masou masou | reverse complement strand
GTGTAGGTTGTGTATTAATGTGTGTCTCCTACAGGTCCACAGTGTGTAGGTTGTGTATTAATGTGTGTCTCCTACAGGTCCACAGTGTGTAGGTTGTGTATTAATGTGTGTCTCCTACAGGTCCACAGTGTGTAGGTTGTGTATTAATGTGTCTCTCCTACAGGTCCACAGTGTGTAGGTTGTGTATTAATGTGTGTCTCCTACAGGTCCACAGTGTGTAGGTTGTGTATTAATGTGTCTCCTACAGGTCCACAGTGTGTAGGTTGTGTATTAATGTGTGTCTCCTACAGGTCCACAGTGTGTAGGTTGTGTATTAATGTGTCTCCTACAGGTCCACAGTGTGTAGGTTGTGTATTAATGTGTCTCCTACAGGTCCACAGTGTGTAGGTTGTGTATTAATGTGTGTCTCCTACAGGTCCACAGTGTGTAGGTTGTGTATTAATGTGTGTCTCTCCTACAGGTCCACAGTGTGTAGGTTGTGTATTAATGTCTCTCCTACAGGTCCACAGTGTGTAGGTTGTGTATTAATGTGTCTCCTACAGGTCCACAGTGTGTAGGTTGTGTATTAATGTGTGTCTCCTACAGGTCCACAGTGTGTAGGTTGTGTATTAATGTCTCTCCTACAGGTCCACAGTGTGTAGGTTGTGTATTAATGTGTGTCTCCTACAGGTCCACAGTGTGTAGGTTGTGTATTAATGTGTCTCTCCTACAGGTCCACAGTGTGTAGGTTGTGTATTAATGTCTCTCCTCCAGGTCCACAGTGTGTAGGTTGTGTATTAATGTGTCTCTCCTACAGGTCCACTGTGTGTAGGTTGTGTATTAATGTGTCTCCTCCAGGTCCACAGTGTGTAGGTTGTGTATTAATGTCTCTCCTACAGGTCCACAGTGTGTAGGTTGTGTATTAATGTGTGTCTCCTACAGGTCCACAGTGTGTAGGTTGTGTATTAATGTGTCTCTCCTACAGGTCCACAGTGTGTAGGTTGTGTATTAATGTCTCTCCTACAGGTCCACAGTGTGTAGGTTGTGTATTAATGTGTGTCTCTCCTCCAGGTCCACAGTGTGTAGGTTGTGTATTAATGTCTCTCCTACAGGTCCACAGTGTGTAGGTTGTGTATTAATGTGTGTCTCCTACAGGTCCACAGTGTGTAGGTTGTGTATTAATGTGTCTCCTACAGGTCCACAGTGTGTAGGTTGTGTATTAATGTGTGTCTCTCCTACAGGTCCACAGTAAGGACAAGAAGTATGTGTGTAAGGTTTGCAGCCGGGTCTTCATGTCGGCAGCCAGTGTCGGAATCAAACACGGCTCCCGTCGCCATGGCGTCTGCGCTGACTGTTCCGGCCGGGGCATGGCCGCGTTATTGGACCACAACGGGGAAGTGGGCGGAGACCTCTCCCCAGAGGACGAGCTGTATCCCGGCGACCACCACTTCCCTGATGACCAGACAGAGTGTGACGGTGACGGAGAGGAAGAGATGATGACGGAAGGGGATGGAGAGATAATGGGAGAGGTGGATGACAAGGGAAGGAAGTGGAAGGATGACTCAGGGATGATGACGGCGGGAGACGGGGCGATGGACAATGACAAGGAGGAGAGCAATGACTCTGAGCCAGAGCGGGTGCAGCACAACGGGAGCGAGAAGGATTTCGGCTGGATCTCTTAGGATCCCATGGGATCATTTAGGATCTATTGTGGATCTGTTGGAATGTCTCAGGCAGAGACAGCTCTATTTACCCATGTTCATGGGCAGGCCTTCCTCTGAGTGGGGTATGCGGGCGATACATGACAATGATCTATATTGACAGGGGCCACACACACAAGCCGAGCCCTGTGCTGATGACGGAGAGCGAATGAGAGAAGAGAGTCTCTTTCTGCTCACCACCTTTCTGATGCAGTTTCTTTCCTCTTTAGTTTAGTTTTTTTCTTGTTTCTGATGAGGACCAGACCAGAGTCTGTCCATTGGTTTAGTTGTCCGCCTATGTCACACTGGGGCCAATGAGGACTTATTAAACGGTCTTGGGTGATGTTGGACTGTGGCCATTTGTGTTCACAGTCGCCATTGACGTGACGGATTGTTAACAGTTTGGAGAAATGCTAAGGTGGTGTCTTGTTGCCATGCAGTCCTATTTGGGGACTGTCTATACATTTTTGGGACAATCTTTTATCTATTGCAAAGATGCACGCGTCAGTCATCGGTCGGCACATTGTCTCCTGCAGAGTGAAACTGCCACAGACTTGCACTTTAACGTCGACAAGAATCCTGTCAATGTCCACAACCTGTGGTTTACATTTTCAATCTGATTTTTAACTACACAACCTGGTGACCGCACCTACCTTTAAGGATATATTGTATGTCCTCATGACTGTTTTATATATATATATGGATATTAGTATGCTTGTGCTGTAGTTTGCTGATTATAAAGCCTAAACCTTTCAATGGGTTCTTTCTCCTCCACTTAAGTTACCATGCATTTCTGTTGAGCTGTGGTGAGAATTATGAAAGGTTGAGCAAATGTACATACAAACAAGCCACAGGGATTCTAGTAGACTGAGCAAGAGGGAGCGTTGAAGATAGGGAGAGGAAGTGTTGGAGACGGGAGGAGAGAGGGAACACTATGCAGGAACATAACTCATCACTCCAGATGCTCTCTACTTTCAGAGGATATCAACGTGTTTTGGTCGCATACACAGTTTAATAGATGTTATATAGCGGTGCAGCGGAATGCTTATGTTACTAACAATGCAGTATCCAGATCTCTACGTCAGACATTTACTCCCAGAATGAGAGAGGTTGTCTTGTCTGAGGAAAGGTGAAGAAATGCTTATTTGTGTGCCATTTCCCTATACGACAAGTGCACCGATAGATGGTGAGAGAGACGGACTACATGCACAATGATGACGGGTCAAAACAATCACACTATAAAACTATTGTACATGTCGCTACATTGAGTCTCTCCTCCTGACCCATTCTGCCCTTCCATCTCATGTTGTTTCTCTTTACTCTTTAAAACCTCTTGTTTCGTGATCATTTGTATATTTCACCATCAATACAGAATATGCGCACTTTTACATCTTAGTGGACCTTAAATGATGGCTCATCTTTCTTTTTGGTGAGGACATTTCAGTTTGTATTTGTAAAGACAAGGTCAGGCTTCTGCTTGAGTCCATCCAGGGAGTGGCCTGTTCTGTTGCGTGATTTTATGACGCTTTCTTTTGTTTGAAAAGGTCATTTATGAAAATCCATGTTTTTGTAGTGGAATTATTATACTATAAAGGCATTCCCTCCACTCTGTCTAATGCCTTCTGTGGGCACAGTGTGTGGATGCGTTCGTGTGTGAGATGTCTATTGATTTTCTTCAGATGATTTCCTGTTATTTGACAATTTTGAGTCTTTTGATGATCAGAAGTAAGACTATTGTTGTTATGGTTACATTATTAACATTATGATTATTAAGTGCTGGATGCATTATTGTGCATTTTATTTGTGATGTTTTATATCTTGTATAAGGAAATCTTTTACATTTGGCCTTGTTGTGGACAGCGAGCCATGTGGCTTTTCTGATTAGTTATATCAGCCAGTTCTCTGCTTTTCTGATTAGTTATATCAGCCAGTTCTCTGCTTTTCTGATTAGTTATATCAGCCAGTTGTCTGCTTTTCTGATTAGTTATATCAGCCAGTTCTCTGCTTTTCTGATTAGTTATACCAGCCAGTTCTCTGCTTTTCTGATTAGTTATATCAGCCAGTTCTCTGCTTTTCTGATTAGTTATATCAGCCAGTTCTCTGCTTTTCTGATTAGTTATATCAGCCAGTTCTCTGCTTTTCTGATTAGTTATATCAGCCAGTTCTCTGCTTTTCTGATTAGTTATATCAGCCAGTTCTCTGCTTTTCTGATTAGTTATATCAGCCAGTTCTCTGCTTTTCTGATTAGTTATATCAGCCAGTTCTCTGCTTTTCTGATTAGTTATATCAGCCAGTTCTCTGCTTTTCTGATTAGTTATATCAGCCAGTTCTCTGCTTTTCTGATTAGTTATATCAGCCAGCTCTCTGCTTTTCTGATTAGTTATATCAGCCAGTTCTCTGCTTTTCTGATTAGTTATATCAGCCAGTTCTCTGCTTTTCTGATTAGTTATATCAGCCAGCTCTCTGCTTTTCTGATTAGTTATATCAGCCAGTTCTCTGCTTTTCTGATTAGTTATATCAGCCAGTTCTCTGCTTTTCTGATTAGTTATACCAGCCAGTTCTCTGCTTTTCTGATTAGTTATATCAGCCAGTTGTCTGCTTTTCTGATTAGTTAAATCAGCCAGTTCTCTGCTTTTCTGATTAGTTATATCAGCCAGTTCTCTGCTTTTCTGATTAGTTATATCAGCCAGTTCTCTGCTTTTCTGTTCTATTTGGTTTTTACAGAGAAAGACAAATTAGAGGAAGTTATTCTAAGTTAGCTATGGATCAGAACTTACTGTGTGTATGGTATGGCACATGCGTCTACATTACTGACACACTAATTCATGAACATTATACCAAAAACAATCTAAGACATTGTATCAAGTGCTTTTGTTTCAACCGTGCGTGTGCAGGTGCCAATATTTTCAATTCATTGTGGTCTAATCATTTTGCTTGGATGTAGTTATTTAGTTTATTTTTCAGTTTGTATACATATGGTATACTTGTATATGAAGAGCCTTGTGACCTGCTAGTCTCGACCAGCTGGAGATCACATCCTTAACCCCTCGTTTCTTTATTGGTCTTGTTGCCCTGGCTTCCAAAGGTCTACTGTAAATCCTAAACATAAGCCCAATTCCAAGCTCTGGCCCCTATATACTTTTTGTAGGTCTGAAATGATCGAACTGGTGTAAATATATTCAACTTGGCCTATCAAAGGGCAAGGTCCTTCCAGACCTACAAGACATGTTTTGGATGCTACAAGGTACAGGAACAGAGTGAGCCACAATGTTGGCTCTGGGAATTGGAGTTGGTTTGCCGGAGGTGGTTGCAAACATACCATCTGCCACACTTCAATTTTTCCATCTGTCCCAATGCTAAAAACCGTATCCAACGAACACCTCTCTGCTGTCTGTTTGATTTCACTGGTTGGAAATGCCTTCTCCATGTGTGGTGACGAGCTTTAATCAAGTTGCATTATTTTAATTTGACCCATCCATCAGCAATCTCTAATCTGTTGAAGTTTTCAGAAAGGAAACAAATGACGTTGGGTGGATATGTTGAATGTTAATGGCTGAATATAATGGGATTGTCCAGAAGTGCAGTGAATTTGGAAGTAGTGCAGTATCAGTGATATTTATCTGTCATCCACCCAGTGCTTTTCCAGTCCAGACTCCTGTGAACTTTAGTTCTCTTCTCATCATCACCTGCCTGTGTCTTCTTCTTCGTTGTCTTGGGTTGTAATTCAGGAAATATTTGCCATCCAATCCCCTCAACAATGTGCCTCGATCTGTTTTACTGGTGTGTGCATGGGTGTGCCTGCATGGGTGTGTGTGTGTGGGTGTGCCTGCATTGGTGTGTGTGTATTTCAAGAGAAACGGAAATCATATATTTTATCTCAATCACAGGTGCAAAAAGTTGAGACAAAAATGCAGCTACATGTTTCTGAGTTTAATTAATCCTTTGTGGTTTTATGGTCTTAACTCCACGTCTCTGTTCATTTGTCATACCAAAGTCTCTAACATCAGCACACAGCTGGCTCATTTCACACCAGGAACAACTGGAGCTGTTTGCTTTCAGAAGATGGATATGGCGAATCCTTTCTTAGATGTGTACAAAACACAAATCCTGATTTAGCCTGTATAGCTTGATTCATATGTTCAAATCACAAAGCCATAGACATGGTGACATGAAGAGTATACTATATTTCAAAATTCTTACTTTTTATTTTAGACTCTGTTCTTTACTAAGAGTGATGTGTTCATATATATATAAATTGATATTACTATTATATATTATTTATTTTCTCTCATATTTCGCAAGGTGTCTTTAATTTGTAAAGTGAGATGCTTGAAACTTTACGCTTCTTTGTTGGGAGTTTTGTTCAATATGATACTGACTTTATATTGATTATCATAAACCTGTGTTTGTAATGAAGATGTGTTGAATAATCAAAACCTTGTTCTGTTTGGGAGGATTAAAGTGGGAAGATTTTCTGTATAGTGCTGAACCCTTGATTGTTTTTATAGCCAAACATGAACTTCCCTACCGTCCTGTTGTGAGGGCTAGCCTAAAGGGCTAACCCAGGCCTCGTTCTAACTTAATGTTTAGTGGAAATTAGCTTGACTATTATTTGCAAAACAAATCAGTCTCAATAAATTTGGAAATTGCTGCTGAAAATAAGTCGCGTGTTGTACATTTTGTGTTCATGTCAAAGTCCACTGTATGGTTTCTACGTTAATACACACGAGGGAAAAGGAGGCTTTACAACAATGAAGGGTGAAGTTGCCCCTACATGCTGATCTTGGGTTAGTTTCACATTTTCCCCATTGATGGCCAAGGTTAGAATTAGGAATTGAGAATTGAGGGAAGCTGATCCTAGATCTGTACATAGCAGAAACTTCATCCTGGATCTTGTGACACACACACACACACACACACACACCAAGGGATACATGTGGTGTAGATATTGGGAGGACGAACATTAGATGGGGGGTACTCCCCCATTTCTTTATGACATTTTAAAATGCATTTCCTGAAAATCTACACAGTTGACATATTATGCCTCTCTTGATTGGTATTCTGAGGGTATATACTTGATGGGTATTCTGAGGGTATGTACTAGATGGGTATTCTGAGGGTATATACTAGATGGGTATTCTGAGGGTATATACTAGATGGGTATTCTGAGGGTATATACTAGATGGGTATTCTGAGGGTATATACTAGATGGGTATTCTGAGGGTATATACTAGATGGGTATTCTGAGGGTATATACTAGATGGGTATTCTGAGGGTATATACTAGATGGGTATTCTGAGGGTATATACTAGATGGGTATTCTGAGGGTATATACTAGATGGGTATTCTGAGGGTATATACTAGATGGGTATTCTGAGGGTATATACTAGATGGGTATTCTGAGGGTATATACTAGATGGGTATTCTGAGGGTATATACTAGATGGGTATTCTGAGGGTATATACTAGATGGGTATTCTGAGGGTATATACTAGATGGGTATTCTGAGGGTATATACATGTGAAGGGATATTTTGAAAACACTACAAGTGGGAGGATAAATGGAGGATAAATGAAGATATTACAAAAAATAGACAAAGGATGAGTTAAATTATAATGATGCACACATAAATATTTATTTATATTAAAACGGCACAAAAGATGAGTTACATTATAATGATGCACACATGCATATTTATTTATATAAAAAATAGACAAAAGATGAGTACTATTATAATGATGCACACATGCATATTTATTTATATTAAAACGGCACAAAAGATGAGTTACATTATAATGATGCACACATGCATATTTATTTATATTAAAAATAGACAAAAGATGAGTTAAAAATTGGGCGTGCAAAATTATTCAGCCCCCTTAACCTCTTACATCTATGGGGGCGCTATTTCATTTTTGGATGAAAAACGTTCCCGTTTTAAACAAGATATTTTGTCACAAAAAGATGCTCGACTATGCATATAATAGCTACCGTTCGAAAGAAAACACTCTGACGTGTCCAGAAATACAAAGATCTTCTCTGTGCGTGCCCTATAACGTGAGCTTCAGGCAAAACCAAGATGAGATGGCATCCAGGAAATGACAAGGATTTTTGAGGCTCTGTTTTCCATGATCTCCTTATATGGCTGTGAACGCGAGAGGAGTAAGTCTGCCCTTTCTGTCGTTTCCCCAAGGTGTCTGCAGCATTGTGACGTATTTGTAGGCAGATCATTGGAAGATTGACCATAAGAGACCACATTTACCACGTGTCCGCCCGGTGTCCTGCGCCGAAATTGGTGCGCAAAAGTCACCTGCCAGTATTTTTCCATACGATACAGAGAGTAAAGCAAGCTTCCACGAACTGCATGTCAATGAAGAGATATGTGAAAAAACACCTTGAGGACTGATTCCAAACAACGTTTGCCATGTTTCGGTCGATATTATGTAGTTAATCCGGAAAAAGTTTGACGTTGTAGGTGACTGCATTTTCGGTTCGTTTCGGTAGCCAGACGCAATGTAGAAAACGGAACGATTTCTCCTACACACAGACGCTTTCAGGAAACACTGCGCATTTGGTATGTGACTGAGAGTCTCCTCATTGAAAACATCAGAAGCTCTTCAAAGGTAAATGATTTTATTTATTTGGTTATCTGGTTTTTGTGAAAATGTTGCGTGCTACATGCTACACAAAATGCTATGCTAGCTTTGCATACTCTTACACAAATTAGTCAATTTCTATGGTTCAAAAGCATATTTTGAAAATCTGAGATGACAGTGTTGTTAAGAAAAGGCTAAGCTTGAGAGCAAACGCATTATTTTAATTTTATTTGCGATTTTCAGAAATCGTTAACGTTGCGTTATGCTAATGAGCCTGAGGCTTTAGTCACGATCCCGGATCCGGGATGGGGAGTTTCAAGAAGTTAAGTTAATACTTTGTAGCGCCACCTTTTGCTGCGATTACAGCTGTAAGTCGCTTGGGGTATGTCTCTATCAGTTTTGCACATCGAGAGACTGAATTTTTTTCCCATTCCTACTTGCAAAACAGCTCGAGCTCAGTGAGGTTGGATGGAGAGCATTTGTGAACAGCAGTTTTCAATCCTTTCCACAGATTCTCGATTGGATTCAGGTCTGGACTTTGACTTGGCCATTCTAACACCTGGATATGTTTATTTTTAAATCATTTTTTGGATCATTGTCTTGTTGGAAGACAAATCTCCGTCCCAGTCTCAGGTCTTTTGCAGACTCCATCAGGTTTTCTTCCAGAATGGTCCTGTATTTGGCTCCATCCATCTTCCCATCAGGGTTGGCTTAACCTGGTAAAAACCTCTCAGAATACACAACCACCCCTCTCCTTCTCCTATAGCAAATGGGTGTGTAGCCAGAACAGGTCTAGTATGACCACATATACTGCAGTCCTTTCTTTTCAGGGTTTTAGCTGTATACCTCATATAAGACAGCCACAAATTGTCCCTACTATCAAAACCAGTCTCAGTACCTAATTGATCAATAGCTGAATCGTGTCTAACGTTAATTACCTGAATGGGATTTGACACAGTGGTGGTGGGTGGTAGGCTCGGTCCAGGGGTGGTAGAGGAGTGTGTCTGGCTCTGGTTCGTCTGGGACCTCTGTGGTTTTGGCAGCACCTTAAAAGAAAACACACCCATCGTGTCTGTCCCGGTCCTTTGTAGTCCGAGGGTGTAAGTGCCTGCATCAGAGATCTTAATAGTTTTGATGGTTAGTAGGATTTCATCACCTTTACAGAGTTCAACAGTGCTCCCAGGTTTTCCCCATATCATGGAAAACCTATCCACCTTTGTGGGATCCCCTATGCTATAAGGATACCCTCTTCTCCAATCCCAGAACTGTCCCAAGTTGGTCATGTAATCCCCATACGGACACCCTCCCTCGTTACACAGGTACACTGGCCCTCCTGTACACAGGTGTTAAAACCAAACACAAATATCTCAATTTCTTCCCTGCCCTGTTGGCTCAAAATATGTCCCAAATGCTTAACACGAGTCTACCATAATTAAAACTTATCCTAGCTAATTTTCACACCACATTCATCAGAGAAAATATGACACTATAATGTAAATTTCACTGCCTTTTTGTATTAAATTACCTTATGTTAAGGGATTTTTTTATTAATAATGACTAATTATGTATACATTTCAATCAGGATTGACTAATCAGAATACTATTATGTTACTGTATAGATGTATGAATTTTCTTTTAATCCAAGTACTGAATATAATGTGTGTAAATATAATCAAGAATTAGAACAATGACTGTCTGTTCCTTGGTAGAAATGAATGAACTATATCGCCAGACTGGCTAGAATGCTGATCTACACAGGCAGACCTTGGCTCTAGGCGAGGTGGGAAGGCTTGAGAACTATAGAGCCTTTCTACCAGTGTCAAGAAGAGACGGAACATTTAGAAAATGCTGACGTCATTTTCCGTTTATAATCTGTGTTAAAATGTATCATGAGCAGTACTCTTGTGAATAAACGCTGCTGGTTGACTTTAAGACTGGGCTCTGTCCATTTTATACAACATAAGAGTCATACAAATTCTTATGAATTGACAGTGTTTAATTTTAATTGGGTATTAAAACAGAGGAATTTAATTCCTGCAACACCTTAATATCAGTATTACAAATGACCCTATATTCTCCATCCAAATGGCTTTCCAATGAGGCTGATCAGACCACAAAGGAAAGTTACAATGGAGGTCATAAGTCATACCACCCCTCCAAAGATGTGTTTCTTACTATATTAAACAACATTCCTCTATCAAAAGATTTCACCTATTTAATTAAGACTTAAAATAAAAACTTATAATATTTCATATGTGAGTGTACCCCTTTAAGATATCTTGTCTCTGGGAACATTGAAATCCCCTTAAACCCAAAACGTTTGCTACAAACAAAACCTAATAAATGTAATAATACCCTCAAATAATTTGTTTTAAATTTCCTCAATGTTTCATGTAACTCATTCAGTCTTGAAAGGATTGTCTCCCCAAAATGCTTTATACCAATAAACTCACACAATTGTGATAAACGTGCACTGTCCCTTTAACATAAAATACCCTGCCAATAAACTCACACAATTGTGATAAACGTGCACTGTCCCTTTAACATAAAATAAACTCAGCCTGCAATCCACTTTGCGGGCTTTTCATTGTTCCCCATAATGAAAACAGATTCAAATGTTAGTATACCTTAACCTCCTGTTTAACTTCAAATGGTGTTATCTGAACAATCAAACCAAAATCAATAACCGGGAATTATTGTAAAACGATAGTCAGTGTATTTGGAACTTTTTTTCTGTAAAGTGACTCAAAGATATAATGCATGCATTTTCCCTCTAAATGACACAACCAATTTTCTCTGTTATAATTTGAGGAACATTATGGGTTATTGAACATATATTTCAACGTAATTACGCAGTTTTACCTTCCAACTTCCTCTACCCCAAAATGTAAACGTTCCATGTACTTCGCTAAATTCATAAGAACATTTCGATGGGCACAAATCTATCGTAATTGTCTCTTTATTATTATTTAGAATTCATCAGATTTAGATAACTGTCTCATCCCATGACCCAGCACCTTTAAAAAAAAACAGACTCCATCCCAATAGGCTTTTCCAGTGATCACTTGGGAAACACAATGTATTACATAGAAATTGCCTCGCCATTATCTCAAACGAATTAGTCTCTCAATTCAACCTAAACAAACTATCAAAACGATGTCAAGGGTGAGACACGAATCCCAGTCCCCCGCATCGCAGGCAAAAACTTTACCCCAACGAGTCTCCGATTGTATATGAGTCACCGATTGATTGTATACTATGTGTTTTTTATTAGCTAAGCAATCAGTGGTAAATGCAATTTTTGTATATATGGGCTCTCTGTCCCACCTCGCAGGGAAAACAGAGAACTGACTTGTTCTTGACAAAGATATTATAAATATACTCTGACAGAAAAAGTTCCTGCTTCCGAGCCGGCCTGTCAGAGTAGAGACTGGGCGTGATTTAGACTCACCCAGCCTATCGTTGATTGTTGTCGTACGAGCTGGTACAAGCCCCCGGGCGCTCCAGTTGATAGATGTAACTTGCTGTGAAGAATATCTATGCGCTCATGCTCGGTACCGTTATCTCGCACCTGGCTCCTGTTAACTCTTGCAACACTACGTTCTGAATGTGCCACCCCAACTCATTGCACAGGAACTGTCTTCAAGTTATTCTGTATTTTTCCATCATGAGAAAGGCCCATGGCCCTGAAACTGTGCAATGTTTCAAGTCAGCTATGTTGCAAAACACATACAGTGTGTTTCAGTGTGTTTCCATCAATTTTAACCAACTTCCCTGTCCCTGCTGAAGAAAAGCAGGCCCAAACCATGATGCTGCCACCACCATGTTTGACAGTGGGGATGGTGTGTTCAGGGTGATGAGCTGTGTTGCTTTTACGCCAAACATAACGTTTTGCATTGTTGCAAATAAGTTCAAAATTGGTTTCATCTGACCAGAGCACCTTCTTCCACATGTTTGGTGTGTCTCCCAGGTGGCTTGTGGCAAACTTTAAACAACACTTTTTATGGATATCTTTAAGAAATGGCTTTCTTCTTGCCACTCTTCCATAAAGGCCAGATTTGTGCAATATACGACTGATTGTTGTCCTATGGACTGAGTCTCCCACCTCAGCTGTAGATCTCTGCAGTTCATCCAGAGTGATCATGGGCCTCTTGGCTGCATCTCTGATCAGTCTTCTCCTTGTATGAGCTGAAAGTTTAGAGGGACGGCCAGGTTTTGGTAGATTTGCAGTGGTATGATACTCCTTCCATTTCAATATTATCGCTTGCACAGTGCTCCTTGGGATGTTTAAAGCTTGGGAAATCTTTTTGTATCCAAATCCGGCTTTAAACTTCTTCACAACAGTATCTCGGACCTGCCTGGTGTGTTCCTTGTTCTTCATGATGCTCTCTGCACTTTTAACGGACCTCTGAGACTATCACAGTGCAGGTGCATTTATACGGAGACTTGATTACACACTGTTGGATTGTATTTATCATCATTAGTCATTTAGGTCAACATTGGATCATTCAGAGATCCTCACTGAACTTCTGGAGAGAGTTTGCTGCACTGAAAAGGGGGTGAATCATTTTGCACGCCCAATTTTTCAGTTTTTGATTTGTCAAAAAAGTTTGAAATATCCAATAAATGTCGTTCCACTTCATGATTGTGTCCCACTTGTTGTTGATTCTTCACAAAAAAATACAGTTTTATATCTTTATGTTTGAAGCCTGAAATGTGGCAAAAGGTCGCAAAGTTCAAGGGGGCCGAATACTTTCGCAAGGCACTGTACATACATCCACACAAGCCAACAGCAGATAATATTCAATCATATATATGGTAACGGGCTACAGTGCATAACACAGAATCCTCATAGTAGCTAGCTTGACTTTATAGCTTTTTCAAATACTCAGGCCAGGTTAGCTAAACATGGTAGCTAGCTTGACTTTACATCTTTTGCAGTGACCTTTGCTCAATTGAATATCAGCTACCATTTAAAGCTACACTATGTAACTTTTTGGGCAACCTGGCCAAATTCACATAGAAATTTGAAATATAGATCTGTCATTCTCATTGAAAGCTGTAGATCTGTTCTGTGTGTGCCAGTTTTATGCTTCCTTTTGTTAAGTTTAGTTTTTCAGTCTTTTACTTCCAGCTTCAAATAGATGAAAATACTGTATGGGTTATTGAACATATATTTCACGGTGGTTTAGGTGGTTTAGGTGGTACAATGATTCTCTACATTTTCTATGCTTGTCTTGTCACATAAACTGAAATTAGGTGAACTATTAGAATTTTTGAAATGGTGGAGCAATTTCTGCATAGTGCACATTTAAACTTACATAAAGCTACATTTAAGAGCTAACTTTATGGTTTGGTCTGATTAAAGGGACTTATGTAAATTATATATAACCATCGATTCTTGCAAAGAAGAGTCTACAGAAGGAACGTCAAAGTTTCATACTCTAGTCTAGAGTGCCTGGTTAAATTGTGTTGAGGATATTTGTTTCCTCTCTTCATGGTTAAAGTAGTGAGAAATAAATGTAATTGTTGTAAAAATGTGAGTGTGCTTAATTTAGTATCATCCTACATCAAAAGAATACATTTTATATAAGGCTAACTTCCCTATGGTGGACAGCCCGTTTTACTACAGACGAACATTAACGTCTTCACCACACAGGACAGGACATCCTTGTTTTACCTCAGATTGGTGATGTTAGTGTTAAAGTGTGTAGCCATCACAATCTAAAACAATCGATTGGTTAAAACAGATCAACAGATTTTGTTTGGTACCTGTGTATGTCATAAACGCCCATTCGTAGTGGAATCAGTCAACAGTGGCAGGACATTTTTTGGGGGTGATGATTCGTTCAAATGATCCAGTCCCAAAAAAGTTTCCTTTTTCTTACCCCGTCACAAGCCAAAATAAGCTTGTTTTGTTCCAATACAATCCATTTATATAACAGGAACATGCAAACGAGCTGTTTAGTTTGTCTGCTGAAGTTAGTTGTCTAGCCACAGTTTGTCTGCTGAAGTTAGTTCTCTAGCCACAGTTTGTCTGATGAAGTTAGTTGTCTAGCCACAGTTTGTCTGCTGAAGTTAGTTCTCTAGCCACAGTTTGTCTGCTGAAGTTAGTTCTCTAGCCACAGTTTGTCTGCAGAAGTTAGTTCTCTAGCCACAGTTTGTCTGCAGAAGTTAGTTCTCTAGCCACAGTTTGTCTGCTGAAGTTAGTTCTCTAGCCACAGTTTGTCTGCTGAAGTTAGTTATCTAGCCACAGTTTAACTGCTGAAGTTAGTTCTCTAGCCACAGTTTGTCTGCTGAAGTTAGTTCTCTAGCCACAGTTTGTCTGCTGAAGTTAGTTCTCTAGCCACAGTTTGTCTGCTGAAGTTAGTTCTCTAGCCACAGTTTGTCTGCTGAAGTTAGTTCTCTAGCCACAGTTTGTCTGATGAAGTTAGTTCTCTAGCCACAGTTTGTCTGCTGAAGTTAGTTCTCTAGCCACAGTTTGTCTGCTGAAGTTAGTTCTCTAGCCACAGTTTGTCTGCTGAAGTTAGTTCTCTAGCCACAGTTTGTCTGCTGAAGTTAGTTCTCTAGCCACAGTTTGTCTGCTGAAGTTAGTTCTCTAGCCACAGTTTGTCTGCTGAAGTTAGTTCTCTAGCCACAGTTTGTCTGCTGAAGTTAGTTCTCTAGCCACAGTTTGTCTGCAGAAGTTAGTTATCTAGCCACAGTTTGTCTGCTGAAGTTAGTTCTCTAGCCACAGTTTGTCTGCTGAAGTTAGTTCTCTAGCCACAGTTTGTCTGCTGAAGTTAGTTCTCTAGCCACAGTTTGTCTGCTGAAGTTAGTTCTCTAGCCACAGTTTGTCTGCAGAAGTTAGTTCTCTAGCCACAGTTTGTCTGCTGAAGTTAGTTCTCTAGCCACAGTTTGTCTGCTGAAGTTAGTTCTCTAGCCACAGTTTGTCTGCAGAAGTTAGTTCTCTAGCCACAGTTTGTCTGCAGAAGTTAGTTCTCTAGCCACAGTTTGTCTGCTGAAGTTAGTTCTCTAGCCACAGTTTGTCTGCAGAAGTTAGTTCTCTAGCCACAGTTTGTCTGCTGAAGTTAGTTCTCTAGCCACAGTTTGTCTGCAGAAGTTAGTTCTCTAGCCACAGTTTGTCTGCTGAAGTTAGTTCTCTAGCCACAGTTTGTCTGCTGAAGTTAGTTCTCTAGCCACAGTTTGTTTGCTGAAGTTAGTTCTCTAGCCACAGTTTGTCTGCTGAAGTTAGTTCTCTAGCCACAGTTTGTCTGCTGAAGTTAGTTCTCTAGCCACAGTTTGTCTGCTGAATTAGTTCTCTAGCCACAGTTTGTCTGCTGAAGTTAGTTCTCTAGCCACAGTTTGTCTGCTGAAGTTAGTTATCTAGCCACAGTTTGTCTGCTGAAGTTAGTTCTCTAGCCACAGTTTGTCTGCAGAAGTTAGTTATCTAGCCACAGTTTGTCTGCTGAAGTTAGTTCTCTAGCCACAGTTTGTCTGCTGAAGTTAGTTCTCTAGCCACAGTTTGTCTGCAGAAGTTAGTTCTCTAGCCACAGTTTGTCTGCTGAAGTTAGTTCTCTAGCCACAGTTTGTCTGCTGAAGTTAGTTCTCTAGCCACAGTTTGTCTGCTGAAGTTAGTTCTCTAGCCACAGTTTGTCTGCTGAAGTTAGTTCTCTAGCCACAGTTTGTCTGCTGAAGTTAGTTCTCTAGCCACAGTTTGTCTGCTGAAGTTAGTTCTCTAGCCACAGTTTGTCTGCTGAAGTTAGTTATCTAGCCACAGTTTAACTGCTGAAGTTAGTTCTCTAGCCACAGTTTGTCTGCTGAAGTTAGTTCTCTAGCCACAGTTTGTCTGATGAAGTTAGTTCTCTAGCCACAGTTTGTCTGCTGAAGTTAGTTCTCTAGCCACAGTTTGTCTGCTGAAGTTAGTTCTCTAGCCAGTTTGTCTGCTGAAGTTAGTTCTCTAGCCACAGTTTGTCTGCTGAAGTTAGTTCTCTAGCCACAGTTTGTCTGCTGAAGTTAGTTCTCTAGCCACAGTTTGTCTGCTGAAGTTAGTTCTCTAACCACAGTTTGTCTGCAGAAGTTAGTTATCTAGCCACAGTTTGTCTGCTGAAGTTAGTTCTCTAGCCACAGTTTGTCTGCTGAAGTTAGTTCTCTAGCCACATTTTGTCTGCTGAAGTTAGTTCTCTAGCCACAGTTTGTCTGCAGAAGTTAGTTCTCTAGCCACAGTTTGTCTGCTGAAGTTAGTTCTCTAGCCACAGTTTGTCTGCAGAAGTTAGTTCTCTAGCCACAGTTTGTCTGCAGAAGTTAGTTCTCTAGCCACAGTTTGTCTGCAGAAGTTAGTTCTCTAGCCACAGTTTGTCTGCTGAAGTTAGTTCTCTAGCCACAGTTTGTCTGCAGAAGTTAGTTCTCTAGCCACAGTTTGTCTGCTGAAGTTAGTTCTCTAGCCACAGTTTGTCTGCAGAAGTTAGTTCTCTAGCCACAGTTTGTCTGCTGAAGTTAGTTCTCTAGCCACAGTTTGTCTGCTGAAGTTAGTTCTCTAGCCACAGTTTGTCTGCTGAAGTTAGTTCTCTAGCCACAGTTTGTCTGCTGAAGTTAGTTCTCTAGCCACAGTTTGTCTGCTGAAGTTAGTTCTCTAGCCACAGTTTGTCTGCTGAATTAGTTCTCTAGCCACAGTTTGTCTGCTGAAGTTAGTTCTCTAGCCACAGTTTGTCTGCTGAAGTTAGTTATCTAGCCACAGTTTGTCTGCTGAAGTTAGTTCTCTAGCCACAGTTTGTCTGCTGAAGTTAGTTCTCTAGCCACAGTTTGTCTGCTGAAGTTAGTTCTCTAGCCACAGTTTGTCTGCTGAAGTTAGTTCTCTAACCACAGTTTGTCTGCAGAAGTTAGTTATCTAGCCACAGTTTGTCTGCTGAAGTTAGTTCTCTAGCCAGTTTGTCTGCTGAAGTTAGTTCTCTAGCCACAGTTTGTCTGCTGAAGTTAGTTCTCTAGCCACAGTTTGTCTGCTGAAGTTAGTTATCTAGCCACAGTTTGTCTGCTGAAGTTAGTTCTCTAGCCACAGTTTGTCTGCTGAAGTTAGTTCTCTAACCACAGTTTGTCTGCTGAAGTTAGTTCTCTAGCCACAGTTTGTCTGCTGAAGTTAGTTCTCTAGCCACAGTTTGTCTGCTGAAGTTAGTTCTCTAGCCACAGTTTGTCTGCTGAAGTTAGTTCTCTAGCCACAGTTTGTCTGCTGAAGTTAGTTCTCTAGCCACAGTTTGTCTGCTGAATTAGTTCTCTAGCCACAGTTTGTCTGCTGAAGTTAGTTCTCTAGCCACAGTTTGTCTGCTGAAGTTAGTTATCTAGCCACAGTTTGTCTGCTGAAGTTAGTTCTCTAGCCACAGTTTGTCTGCAGAAGTTAGTTATCTAGCCACAGTTTGTCTGCTGAAGTTAGTTCTCTAGCCACAGTTTGTCTGCTGAAGTTAGTTCTCTAGCCACAGTTTGTCTGCAGAAGTTAGTTCTCTAGCCACAGTTTGTCTGCTGAAGTTAGTTCTCTAGCCACAGTTTGTCTGCTGAAGTTAGTTCTCTAGCCACAGTTTGTCTGCTGAAGTTAGTTCTCTAGCCACAGTTTGTCTGCTGAAGTTAGTTCTCTAGCCACAGTTTGTCTGCTGAAGTTAGTTCTCTAGCCACAGTTTGTCTGCTGAAGTTAGTTCTCTAGCCACAGTTTGTCTGCTGAAGTTAGTTATCTAGCCACAGTTTAACTGCTGAAGTTAGTTCTCTAGCCACAGTTTGTCTGCTGAAGTTAGTTCTCTAGCCACAGTTTGTCTGATGAAGTTAGTTCTCTAGCCACAGTTTGTCTGCTGAAGTTAGTTCTCTAGCCACAGTTTGTCTGCTGAAGTTAGTTCTCTAGCCAGTTTGTCTGCTGAAGTTAGTTCTCTAGCCACAGTTTGTCTGCTGAAGTTAGTTCTCTAGCCACAGTTTGTCTGCTGAAGTTAGTTCTCTAGCCACAGTTTGTCTGCTGAAGTTAGTTCTCTAACCACAGTTTGTCTGCAGAAGTTAGTTATCTAGCCACAGTTTGTCTGCTGAAGTTAGTTCTCTAGCCACAGTTTGTCTGCTGAAGTTAGTTCTCTAGCCACATTTTGTCTGCTGAAGTTAGTTCTCTAGCCACAGTTTGTCTGCAGAAGTTAGTTCTCTAGCCACAGTTTGTCTGCTGAAGTTAGTTCTCTAGCCACAGTTTGTCTGCAGAAGTTAGTTCTCTAGCCACAGTTTGTCTGCAGAAGTTAGTTCTCTAGCCACAGTTTGTCTGCAGAAGTTAGTTCTCTAGCCACAGTTTGTCTGCTGAAGTTAGTTCTCTAGCCACAGTTTGTCTGCAGAAGTTAGTTCTCTAGCCACAGTTTGTCTGCTGAAGTTAGTTCTCTAGCCACAGTTTGTCTGCAGAAGTTAGTTCTCTAGCCACAGTTTGTCTGCTGAAGTTAGTTCTCTAGCCACAGTTTGTCTGCTGAAGTTAGTTCTCTAGCCACAGTTTGTCTGCTGAAGTTAGTTCTCTAGCCACAGTTTGTCTGCTGAAGTTAGTTCTCTAGCCACAGTTTGTCTGCTGAAGTTAGTTCTCTAGCCACAGTTTGTCTGCTGAATTAGTTCTCTAGCCACAGTTTGTCTGCTGAAGTTAGTTCTCTAGCCACAGTTTGTCTGCTGAAGTTAGTTATCTAGCCACAGTTTGTCTGCTGAAGTTAGTTCTCTAGCCACAGTTTGTCTGCTGAAGTTAGTTCTCTAGCCACAGTTTGTCTGCTGAAGTTAGTTCTCTAGCCACAGTTTGTCTGCTGAAGTTAGTTCTCTAACCACAGTTTGTCTGCAGAAGTTAGTTATCTAGCCACAGTTTGTCTGCTGAAGTTAGTTCTCTAGCCAGTTTGTCTGCTGAAGTTAGTTCTCTAGCCACAGTTTGTCTGCTGAAGTTAGTTCTCTAGCCACAGTTTGTCTGCTGAAGTTAGTTATCTAGCCACAGTTTAACTGCTGAAGTTAGTTCTCTAGCCACAGTTTGTCTGCTGAAGTTAGTTCTCTAGCCACAGTTTGTCTGATGAAGTTAGTTCTCTAGCCACAGTTTGTCTGCTGAAGTTAGTTCTCTAGCCACAGTTTGTCTGCTGAAGTTAGTTCTCTAGCCAGTTTGTCTGCTGAAGTTAGTTCTCTAGCCACAGTTTGTCTGCTGAAGTTAGTTCTCTAGCCACAGTTTGTCTGCTGAAGTTAGTTCTCTAGCCACAGTTTGTCTGCTGAAGTTAGTTCTCTAACCACAGTTTGTCTGCAGAAGTTAGTTATCTAGCCACAGTTTGTCTGCTGAAGTTAGTTCTCTAGCCAGTTTGTCTGCTGAAGTTAGTTCTCTAGCCACAGTTTGTCTGCTGAAGTTAGTTCTCTAGCCACAGTTTGTCTGCTGAAGTTAGTTCTCTAGCCACAGTTTGTCTGCTGAAGTTAGTTCTCTAGCCACAGTTTGTCTGCTGAAGTTAGTTATCTAGCCACAGTTTGTCTGCTGAAGTTAGTTCTCTAGCCACAGTTTGTCTGCTGAAGTTAGTTCTCTAACCACAGTTTGTCTGCAGAAGTTAGTTATCTAGCCACAGTTTGTCTGCTGAAGTTAGTTCTCTAGCCAGTTTGTCTGCTGAAGTTAGTTCTCTAGCCACAGTTTGTCTGCTGAAGTTAGTTCTCTAGCCACAGTTTGTCTGCTGAAGTTAGTTCTCTAGCCACAGTTTGTCTGCTGAAGTTAGTTCTCTAACCACAGTGTGTCTGCAGAAGTTAGTTATCTAGCCACAGTTTGTCTGCTGAAGTTAGTTCTCTAGCCAGTTTGTCTGCTGAAGTTAGTTCTCTAGCCACAGTTTGTCTGCTGAAGTTAGTTCTCTAGCCACAGTTTGTCTGCTGAAGTTAGTTCTCTAGCCACAGTTTGTCTGCTGAAGTTAGTTCTCTAGCCACAGTTTGTCTGCTGAAGTTAGTTATCTAGCCACAGTTTGTCTGCTGAAGTTAGTTCTCTAGCCACAGTTTGTCTGCTGAAGTTAGTTCTCTAACCACAGTTTGTCTGCAGAAGTTAGTTATCTAGCCACAGTTTGTCTGCTGAAGTTAGTTCTCTAGCCAGTTTGTCTGCTGAAGTTAGTTCTCTAGCCACAGTTTGTCTGCTGAAGTTAGTTCTCTAGCCACAGTTTGTCTGCTGAAGTTAGTTCTCTAGCCACAGTTTGTCTGCTGAAGTTAGTTCTCTAACCACAGTGTGTCTGCAGAAGTTAGTTATCTAGCCACAGTTTGTCTGCTGAAGTTAGTTCTCTAGCCAGTTTGTCTGCTGAAGTTAGTTCTCTAGCCACAGTTTGTCTGCTGAAGTTAGTTCTCTAGCCACAGTTTGTCTGCTGAAGTTAGTTCTCTAGCCACAGTTTGTCTGCTGAAGTTAGTTCTCTAGCCACAGTTTGTCTGCTGAAGTTAGTTCTCTAGCCACAGTTTGTCTTCTGAAGTTAGTTCTCTAGCCACAGTTTGTCTGCTGAAGTTAGTTCTCTAGCCACAGTTTGTCTGCTGAAGTTAGTTCTCTAGCCACAGCATCATTTAGCTGGAGCCTACTTTATACCTCGTCCAGATGGTTTTTAGATATAATCATTGTAATGGTGTAAAAGATTATCCCAGCGCCAGAGCGTATTCTGTCAGCTTCCACTCCGCCATTCCAACGTATGTATTCCAATAACAGAAACCCAGACGATGACGTGGTCATCTTTTGGTTCGTTTTAGGCTCCAAGGGTTCCGGATCTGCGCCAGCTGCGTTTTGATATGAAGCAGCCCCCCCAAAAATGCCAACCAACGGGAAAACCAGAAGGAAAGCACCCTCTTTTCTTGTTCAATCTGAGCTAGATTGACAGCGCTTTGACCCAATGAGAATGGGGGACACCAAGGATCGCAGTGCGTCTAAATAGGGCCGGACTAATGTATTTGGGGCACCTACCGCCATTCTGCAACTTTTGCCATGAGGCTGAGATTTGTTTTTTGACGGTTAAAAGCAAATTGACTGGATTTCGACACATTTTACCAGTGCTTATGAAACTTGCATATACTATCTGGGGGGCCCCAAACGAATATATATTTTGAGGGGGACGAATCCACCTGTTCTGAATATTGGGGGGAGGGGAGCAATTTTGCCTATGACAAAAACACAGAGACACACACACACACAGAGAAGAAAGGGAGATTGAGAATACATATTCCATTCCATTTGTGTTTATTTTCTCTCTATCACATTTACATCACCTGCCTTATTTTCAACATCATCTTCATCATGACATCAAGTCATCCATCCACTTGATGTCACAGACAGACATAAGCAATAAAACAAATCCCTCTTGTACACATAATGAGAGAACATCAATCAATCAATTAACACGACCAAGATAATAAAGAAACACAAATAAGGTCAGTTTCACTCCAGCCAACCACAATAAGGCTCGGTAAAGACATGGCACAGCAGGAGAAAAACATTTAGACAGTTACAAAATAAAGACAAACAGATCAATGACAGGTAAAACAGTGACAGAGACAGATCAAAGACAGGTAAAACAGTGACAGAGACAGATCAAAGACAGGTAAAACAGTGACAGAAAGATAAACAGATCAAAGACAGGTAAAACAGTGAGTGAAAGATAAACAGATCAAAGACAGGTAAAACAGTGACAGGGACAAACAAATCAAAGACAGGTAAAACAGGTAAAACAGTGACAGAAAGAAACAGATCAAAGACAGGTAAAACAGTGACAGAGACATATCAAAGACAGGTAAAACAGTGAGTGAAAGATAAACAGATCAAAGACAGGTAAAACAGTGACAGGGACAAACAGATCAAAGACAGGTAAAACAAGTAAAACAGTGACAGAAAGACAAACAGATCAAAGACAGGTAAAACAGTGACAGAGACAGATCAAAGACAGGTAAAACAGTGACAGAAAGATAAACAGATCAAAGACAGGTAAAACTGTGAGTGAAAGATAAACAGATCAAAGACAGGTAAAACTGTGAGTGAAAGATAAACAGATCAAAGACAGGTAAAACAGGTAAAACAGTGATAGAAAGACAAACAGATCAAAGACAGGTAAAACAGTGACAGAGACAGATCAAAGACAGGTAAAACAGTGACAGAAAGATAAACAGATCAAAGACAGGTAAAACAGTGACAGAGACAAACAGATCAAAGACAGGTAATACGGGTAAAACAGTAACAGAAAGACAAACAGATCAAAGACAGGTAAAACAGTGACAGAAAGACAAACAGATCAAAGACAGGTAAAACAGTGACAGAAAGATAGACAGATCAAAGACAGGTAAAACAGTGACAGAAAGACAAACAGATCAAAGACAGGTAAAACAGTGACAGAAAGACAAACAGATCAAAGACAGGTAAAACAGTGACAGAAAGACAAACAGATCAAAGACAGGTAAAACAGTGACAGAAAGATAGACAGATCAAAGACAGGTAAAACAGTGACAGAAAGATAGACAGATCAAAGACAGATAAAACAGTGACAGAAAGATAGGCAGATCAAAGACAGATAAAACAGGTAAAACAGTGACAGAAAGACAAACAGATCAAAGACAGGTAAAACAGTGACAGAAAGATAGACAGATCAAAGACAGATAAAACAGGTAAAACAGTGACAGAAAGACAAACAGATCAAATAGGTATGTCAATTACGAGTACGGTAGAAGAAGAAGCACAGAGTTGAGCGGAGCTGCCATGACGATGAATTACATTTGGATGGAAATCCATTGGCTTTGCTGTTGCTTAGCTGTTGAGCTGGACTCAACAACATCGACATTCAAAAAGCAAACAAAGAATAGAATCACAGAACATATTTCAAGGGCTTGGTTAGCTTAATATACTGGGTAATGACTTGGGACTACAGTACATTTTGAAAGAGAAAGATACATAATGGAGAGAAATAGAGGAGGAGATGGAGAGAAAGTCACTGAAGTTATGACAGGGAAATGTACAGGTACGAAAGAGACAGACACCAAGGCAAGCGGCCTGTTGGAATGTGCAGGACAGGAAACAGAATCCCCAAAGGTAACACCATGAAACTAGAATTCTGGATAACACACTTCCTCATTACATACAACATTACCTCAAAAGATAATAACAACAAAACGTATTCTGATAAATCCATATTTGGCAGGAAGGGAGACAGAAAAGGTAGGTAGCAGATTTTAGGAATTGTGTACAAATCATTATGACTGCATTTATAGCACAGTCGATCACTCCATAGTGTATTATAAGACTTGTCATAAGCATTCACAACAGCTCATGGTTCCTTATGACCACCTTAACAAACGCATTACGCCTTCATAAACATATTCATTATATGCATTACACTAAGTGGGAAGAGTGCAGTATATGGACCACTATAAGCATTCATAATGGCCAAGGACTCATTATAACTGCCCAAATAAACGCCTACATGCCAATGAATGCATTTGTAATAGATCCCACACGGGTGGCTCAAAGAAAGGTCATCAAAAGGTCAAGTTAGTTCTTGTTCCAATTAAAGCACATCATTGCACAATGTAAGAAGCTGAAGCAATACTGCATGGTTGTGGTATAGATATGATGCACACATGATAGGTCCAACTGTTAGTGTGTATGTTAAATGTTTTCCGATACTGAAGACAGAGGCCAGTTCTCTACAGGCAGAGTAGAAACTAGGCAGCATTACAACAAAGAAAACAAGCTTTGATATTTGTAGGTTTCAAATTCTTCAACGTTTCTTCTCCCCTTTTCCCCTAAACTGCGATATAGAAGTTATTATATTCAATATAGAAGTATGTACATGTTATATTCAATATAGAAGTATGTACATGTTATATTCAATATAGCTTCAAAGATACAACAAAGAAAACAACATGAAAATAGCACCACGGTTCTCTTTACGGTGCATATGCCCTGAAACTACAAATCCATATCTAATAATCGTCACTGCTTGTCCCACTTCCTCTTTCAACACCTATCAGAAAGCCCCAGTTCTCCAAACACACCTTCCAAAGCCTCAGGTCTCCTAAACACGTTCTCATTTAGAGCAACAACCTAGAGAATAGTTACACCGGGATGAATGAGCCAATTGGAAGCTGGGGATGATTAGCTGGCCGTGATGGTATGAGGGCCAGATTGGAAATTTAACCAGGACACCAGGGTTAACATACTCTTACAATAAGTGACATGGGATCTTTAGTGACCACAGAGAATCAGGACACCCGTTTAACATCCCATCTGAAAGACAGCACCTTACACAGGGCAAAGTCCTCAATCACTGCCCTAGGTTACATATATATTTTTTAAACCAGAGGAAAGAGTGCCTCCTACTGGACCTCCAACACCACTTCCAAAAGCATCTGGTCTCCCATCCAGGGACCAACCCTGCTTAGCTTCAGAGGAAAGAATGCTTCCTACTGGACCTCCAACACCACTTCCAGAAGCATCCGGTCTCCCATCCAGGGACCAACCCTGCTTAGCTTCAGAGGAAAGAGTGCTTCCTACTGGACCTCCAACACTACTTCCAGAAGCATCCGGTCTCCCATCCAGGGACCAACCCTGCTTAGCTTCAGAGGAAAGAGTGCTTCCTATTGGACCTCCAACACTACTTCCAGAAGCATCCGGTCTCCCATCCAGGGACCAACCCTGCTTAGCTTCAGAGGAAAGAGTGCTTCCTACTGGACCTCCAACACCACTTCCAGAAGCATCCGGTCTCCCATCCAGGGACCAACCCTGCTTAGCTTCAGAGGAAATAGTGCTTCCTACTGGACCATCAACACCACTTCCAGAAGCATCTGGACTCCCATCCAGGGACCAACCCTGCTTAGCTTCAGAGGAAAGCCTGCAGTGGATGCTGCTGGCAGGTAACAATTAAATAAAGAGTGTTCCCTTTACATTAGCCCTGGCCAGTGACCCATAAGGCCAATTTTGTGCAATAAAGAATTACATGCAGGTTTGTGGCAGGGATAGGATGACTGAAATTGAGAACAATGGACTTGATTGCTCTGATGCAAATCAAAAGTATGACTGGCCAATCTGCTGCCAGTCAATTGGTGGAGAAGTGTCAGGTGCTTTGGCTGGGGGATGGACTGAGAGAGAGCTGAGCGGGTGTGTTTAAGTGCTCACTTAAAATCAAATCAAAATCAGACAGGAGTCCAAAATAGGAGTCAGTCCGGAAATAAAACCGCTTCTCTCATCTGGAATAAAATGTGAAAAAGCCACTTGCCAAGACTAAACCCAATGTTTCTGAAAGCAGTATATGAGTAGGCTGTGTAGGAAACCCCATGTCGTTGAAACGATCTGTTCCGAAGACGACAACAAGCAACCATTGAATGACTGATGGATAATGCTGGACCAGTTTCCCCCCATACCAAGTTAGTGCAGACTGCCTGAGATGTGACTTCAGGGGTCATCTTGGTGACACAATAACAAGGTTGAGGGGAAACCCTTACTCACAAAGTACCGTGCTGTACTACACTCTTAAAAGGTGCTATCTAGAACCAAATGGTTCTTCGTCTGTTCCCGTAGGAGAATCCTTTGAAGAACCCTTATTGGTTCCATGGAGAGCCCTTTTGGTTCCAGGTAAAACCATTTCCACAGAGACTTCTACATGTAACTCAAAAGGGTTCTACCTGGAACCCAACAGGGTTCTCCTATGGGGACAGCTGAATAACCCTTTGGGAAGCCTTTTTCCCAAGGCTGCATCCAGTACCACTCTATTCCAGACAACATTGTGGGCCCCATTGGGCTGTGTACACCACACACGGAGAGAACTAGACATACAGGTTCAGAACGTTCTTATGGGGGGACCCAAGAGGTGTAGCAGCCCCATCCCTGAAACCCCATTTTAACACCAAAGCAGTGACGACCCAAAATAAAACCTCAAATTAAACTTCACTTCAAAATCTGTGTATATAAAATCTCCATGTATAAATGTTTTTCTTTGTGCAGTGCAAGTTAGTGCAGTTTCTTTAGGTACATCGTTTGTCCTCGTAATGTGATTTTCATTGGCACTTGTGAAGTTTCTGACCATTAATTACCAGCCTACTCTCCACTCTGACCAGTGAGGTACTGTAAGTCACGGCTTCTCTCTCTCAGACAGAATGCCTGACAGCAAGGTTACTCGCCAACAAGCATGGCCATATTTGTTGGTAATGTTTACCAAGGAAAAGACTGACATGGCATGGCTCTATTAAACACGTATCGGGAAAGTTCAGCGTGACAGTGGAATTAAAATGCAAAGGCAACTTTCCCAGTTAACATTCACTCATAAACACTAAATATGTCAGCTCAATCGGAAATTACCAGAACGCAATCTGTAAGGATTCAGGGATATGGATGAATAGAGCCCCAAGAAGAATCCCGTTGGTTAGATTGCTAAAAAAACCAAAAAACAACAAGATATAACAGTCTTAGAATGGCCTTCTACTGATGTCATGTCAATTAGAAAACAGCTGAGAGCGAGAACAGATGTGAAAGACAGCCAAAGACTGGAAAGGCTGTGTTCGATAGGATAAAAGACTCAATATATCATGGATCTACAAATAATAATGAGTCGATATTTATGATGGAAGGTGATTTGTAGATCAGTCAGTCGGCAGGCAGTTGCCTGCAGCAGTTTTGATGCTGTTGAACACTGCCACTGACTGTGGCCGTTGTCATCGAAAGTTCAAGGTGAGCTGAGGTAAGAGGCCGGATGGCACTACAGGATGTGCGCGTGCGTGACTGTGCGTAGGGCTCTAAAGTGGGCTCTAAAGTGCAGCCATAAATATTTTGCGGTGCGTCCTAGATTATTTTTGTTGGGGGGGGGTACTGTGCTCCTATTAAAAAACAAGTATCCCGAATAATAATTGTTGTAATGATTAGGCTTCGCAGTACTGTTGATTCCGAGTCCCCTAGAGATAAAAAAGTTAGCATCATGGTTGAGCCATTACTACAGCAAAAATAGCTTGTTTCTACCCCAGTTAAAAAGACCCATATTACCAGCGCAGTTGTTATTCTTTCTATAGCCTATCGACAGGACCACAATTTAGGTTAATAAAATTCTAAAGCTCACAGGCCCTTGGCCATTTGTTTACAGTTTGTTCAGTCATGTTACCTCATTGGCTACCTAGCTAACAAACGGGTAGCTTTACCAGTGTATCCAAACATTTAGGGGCACAGAAAGGAAAAGGAAGATTCTTGAGGAGATCAATGATCGTAGCACTGACTGATGGTCAGATTTCTTGCATGTCCTCATCACAAACCTGACGTGCTTAGAGAATGTTCAATGTCATGCATCTCAATAGGAAAATAGTGATTTTACACAATGTAGAAACCTAACATTCCACGTATTTTCAGATGGTTTATAATAAAAGCTCAAATGTTGATACAAAAATCTAAACGGTGTTCATTTCTGGGACACAGCATGTGCTTCAAACGGAGATAAAATTAATAAAGGCTGCATCTCAAACAATTAAACAATATAATCTGGTGCTCATACTGTTTATGTGGTGCTCCTAACTTTTAAAAATTGGGAGCACCAGTTAATTTAGAGTCCTGTGTGTGTGTGTGTGTGTGCTGTTGTAACTTGTGTAATGGCTAGTAGTCAGTGTTGGGAGCAGAAAGAGAGAGCCTGCAGAGACTACATTCAAAGAGCTGGCAACAATCGAAACAGTAGCTAGAGTAGAAAAATACATCTGTTTAAAATATACATCTATATCTGCTCTCATGTCTGATCAGGAATCCAGGTACAATCCCTTGGAGACAAACATCTTGATTTCAACGCCATCAGATACCAGTTAAAAGCTGTAACTGACTATGGTACAGAGAATGAGTATTCTATGTCCATGATGATAGCCAGAAAATGAACACTGAGTAGCCAGCAGCGTTACAGCAGAGCTTAATGTTGTCGACGATAACGGTTATCAACAATAGAGCTGATTAATCAAAGCAAGACGGGACTTTCCAAACCCTGGCGATTACACTTTGCAACTACTAGTTGCCTTGGCAACTGATCGCTGAAAACACATGTAAGAAATGAGAGGAAACACTTTAGTTACAAAGTTTACAGTGATCTGTTGAAAGATGTGTTGTTTCTGAAAGATGCATATCAGAGGTGTAGAAAGGAAGAAAGGGAAATAGATATCTTTATAAACTGTACATTCAAAACGTAACATTTGGTGCAACCAGATGGAAGTGTGTGTTTCATATCTATGCAAAAAAAGCAAGAATCTTATGATGAGTAGCTATTTACTTCCCAAACAACGTGATTAGAGTTTGAGTTGAATTCCCGTAAGAGCATGTGATGTGTTATAACACTTGGATATGAAGAGCAGAACAGCATCTTTATAAGCAGCATCTAAATTCTCAGCGATATTCTGATTTGTTTTTCCTTTGGTAGACTTACTGCCCTTTTCAAAAGAGTGACAGTTGAAATTTGAAAACGATCCATTGGAATAAAAGCCCCGAAGTGAGATTTTAGATATAAAACAGAGATGCATTGAAAGAGGCTGACAAGGGAGCGGTATCAGGATCTTATGAACCCAAACACAGTAGCATGATACTCAGACTGGTAAAAACAATACGTACAGCAAAAAGCTGAAACCGCTCCCCTACAGTGAAGGCAGACAAAATTAGAAAATATAAAACACATCAAAAAAGGTTTCGAATAATATTTTTCTTTTTTTTTGATTACCTAAAAAGTCTCATCATTAGAAAGAAAAACAATTCTTCCAAAGCCAAATTCATTTTTCTTTTTTGCCCTTTTCATCAGTTAGTTGTTGTGTTTTGTGAATTCAGCTGTCTGAGGACTAGGAGAAGCGAGCAGAGAGCCCCCTGCTGGTCAGGAGGAAGCAGTGCGTGCTCTGAGGGGCTTCATCACGGAGAAACCCCCACATCTCCTCAGTGGAAGATGACACCTCATTGAAGCGCTGGCAGAGGAAGAGTCCATCCCAGTGATGTACTGGGGTTCAGTCAGTGAATCGCTGACAGGCTTTTTTCCAGCGGCAGGCTGTGCACCACATGTCCCTCTTCTCCATGCCATACACTTTCCGGCACTTTTTGGCCTCTCCGCGGGGTTTCCTTGGCAACCAATAAGATGGCACACAGTTAGACTTTACACTACAATACCATGAAGTTGCTAAACACACTCACACAGCAAGGGTCAACACACACACTGTGTACCTGATTCCTGGTGCTGGTTTGGGCAGAGGGGCAGTAAAGGGAGGTGTCTTGCAGATGGTGGTGTGTGTGTGAGGGGCTGGTTGTCTCTTCTCACCGAAGCTCACCGTGCGGATGTGAGTCAACGGCCCCTGCAGGGGCAACCACAGGTCAAAGGGCATTCAACACCAACCAATCACAGCATGGCAGTCCATAATTAAGGTTTACACCTAATGCTCTGAGATTTTCCTGAAGAAAGAAGTCTACGTAACTACGGCTCTAGATCAGTGTCACCTCTCAGACCGTGTTATTCTTCACACTGGCCATCCTTACAGATTGCGTACTGGTTCTAGTTCAGCCCTAAAGACAATATGTCTACATAGTAAACAACACTCCAGGGACGGGAGGTAGAGGCAGAGAGAGGTAGAGTAGAAGAAAGGAGGAGAGAGATGAGCTAGAATGAAAGGGGAAAAGAGAAATTGAAAAAGAGGTTAGTTGGGGGTGGTAGGAGCTAGGGAGTAGGAGCTAGGGAGTTGAGAGATGGGGTAGTGATTGAAGAGAGAGATATGAGGATGCAGAAAGAGAGGGAGAGAAAGCAGCCTGCTCACCGTTAAGCCTTTAAAAATGACAGGAGGGGACTGCCAGGACACACTGATCCCATCCCTATTCCCATCAGCCTGCTCCGAACACACAGGAATACTCACAGGAGCAGTGGCCTGGAAAACACAGTACCGCACCACGGTGAGAGACAGAGAGAGAGAAGAGAAGGGGGGGAGAGATGAGAAGGGAGAGAGAGGAAGAGGAGAGAGACAGAGACAGAGATAGAGATAGAGACAGAGAGGGGATGAGGGATGGAGAGATGAGAAAGGAGAGAGAGAGGAAGAGCAGAGAGAGAGAGATGAGAAGGGAGAGGGAGAGGAAGAGGAGAGAGAGGGAGGGAGAGATGAGAGAGTGAGGTGAGGGGGGAGAGATGATTAGAGAAGAAGTGAACGAGTGGAGGTAGAGGGAGGTTGAGCGATAAAGAATGATACAGAAAGAAAAGGGAGATAGATACTACGGAAAATGGAGTAAAATAGAGAAGGCGGCGACCTAAAGAAATCTATTGATCTGACGTGACGTGTCATGACATGTGCAGCTTTAAGCCTGTTCAACTCAGTTTCATGGACATAAGTAACTAAACACACACAGACCAGGAGAACCAAAACATGATCTGTCATGGAGTAGAGGACAGCTCCAGTACATGAAACTCCTGGAGTCTCTATAGCAACAGAGTACCACAGCCATTGGAGAATAAGGTGGATATGCGTGCATGTGTCTTACCTGGTAGGCGTGGTCAGTACGGATATGGCAGAGCGTGGAGGGAGCTGATTGGCTGAACAGACTGGGGGCATGACCCTGCGGCCCCCTCATGACGATGTGGGCGGGCTCAGAGCGGGGAACAAAGGCGGCGTGGGAGAAAGGGGGGAAGATGGGGGGAGGGCCGGTAGTGGTGGGGGAGGTGGGCGTGAGGCTGGACAAGCCCTCTGATAGGCTGTCCATGTTGACCTCGATCTCTGAGTAGTAGAAGTCCTCCTCCCCGTCACTGTAGTCCGAGTCACAGTTCCGCCTGCACCAAAGGAGGGTGACATACATGAAGCAGCTTCTAACAGCCGTACGTACGGGATACACATGGTCCAACCAAATGCTTACTTGCAGATTCCTTCTGGTCAATAAGAAAAAATATAACCATATGAAAATAAAGTAATTGGCTCAGTAGAATAAACATTTTAGCATGAGAATAATAGAGGACCATTTATAGTCCCTTATTTCCTCGTGTTTTGGGGAAGGGAGGATTTGAGGGGTGTTTATTAGAAATCAGAATACGAGTCTGGTAGCAGCAGTTGTAACGTGTTGTAGCATGAATGTACAGTACCAGTCAAAGTTTCAACACACCTACTCATTCAAGGGTTATTCTTTATTTGGAATATTTTCTACATTGTTGAATGAGGGCATCAAAACTATGAAATAACACATATGGAATCACGTAAAACTATGAAATAACACATATGGAATCATGTAAAACTATGAAATAACACATATGGAATCATGTAAAACTATGTAATAACACATATGGAATCATGTAAAACTATGAAATAACACATATGGAATCATGTAAAACTATGTACTAATACATATGGAATCATGTAAAACTATGAAATAACACATATGGAATCATGTAAAACTATGAAATAACACATATGGAATCATGTAAAAATATGAAACAACACATATGGAATCATGTAAAACTATGTAATAATACATATGGAATCATGTAAAACTATGTAATAACACATATGGAATCATGTAAAACTATGAAATAGCACATATGGAATCATGTAAAACTATGTAATAACACATATGGAATCATGTAAAACTATGAAATAACACATATGGAATCATGTAAAACTATGTAATAATACATATGGAATCATGTAAAACTATGAAATAACACATATGGAATCATGTAAAACTATGAAATAACACATATGGAATCATGTAAAACTATGAAATAACACATATGGAATCATGTAAAACTATGTAATAACACATATGGAATCATGTAAAACTATGAAATAACACATATGGAATCATGTAAATCTATGAAATAACACATAAGGAATCATGTAAAACTATGAAATAACACATATGGAATCATGTAAAACTATGAAATAACACATATGGAATCATGTAAAACTATGAAATAACACATATGGAATCATGTAAAACTATGAAATAACACATATGGAATCATGTAAAACTATGAAATAACACATAAGGAATCATGTAAAACTATGAAATAACACATATGGAATCATGTAAAACTATGAAATAACACATAAGGAATCAGCCGTAACCAAACAAAGTGTTAAAAACAAATCTAAATATATTTTGATGACAGCTTTGTTATCTGGTTATCTGATGCAGTACTCCATCACTCTCCTTTCTGGTCAAATAGCCTTTACACAGCCTGGAGGTGGTGTTGGCTGATTGTCCTGTTGAAAAACAAATGACAGCCCCACTAAGCCCAAACCAGATGGTGTATTGCTGCAGAATGCTGTGGTAGCCATGCTGGTTAAGTGTGCCTTGAATTCTAAATAAATCACAGACTGTGTCACCAGCAAAGCTCCCCCCACACCATCACATTTTGTCAGAATTTGTGGGTTTTTGTTTGTCCACCCGCCTCGGGGATTGACCACAAGTTCTCAATGGGATTAAGGTCTGGGTAGTTTCCTGGCCATGGACCCAACATATCGATGTTTTGTTCCCCGAGCTACTTAGTTATCACTTTTGCCTTATGGAAAGGTGCTCCATCATGCTGGAAAAGGCATTGTTCGTCACCAAACTGTTCCTGTTGCTCTCGGAGGGTGTGTTGGTACCATTCTTTATTCATGGCTGTGTTCTTAGGCAAAATTGTGAATGAGCCCACTCCCTTGGCTGAGAAGCAACCCCACACGTGACTGGTCTCAGGATGCTTTACTGTTGGCATGACACAGGACTGGTGGTAGCTCACCTTGTCTTCTCCGGACAAGCTTTTCTCCTGGTGCCCTAAACAATTGGAAAGGGGATTCAGAGAAAATGACTTTGCCCCAGTCCTCAGCAGTCCAATCCCTGTACCTTTTGCAGAATATCAGTCTGTCCCTGATGTTTTTCCTGGAGAGAAGTGGCATCTTTGCTGCCCTTCTTATGCACTCACACCTGCCTGCTGCCTTTCCTGAGCAAGCTCTGTACTAGTGGTGCCCCGATCCTGTAGCTGAATCAACTTTAGGAGACGGTCCTGGCGCTTGCTGGACTTTCTTGGGCGCCCTGACGCCTTCTTCACAACAATTGAACCACTCTCTCTCCTTGAAGTTCTTGATGATCCGATAAATGGTTGATTTAGGTGCAATCTTACTGGCAGCAATATCCTTGCCTGTAAAGCCCTTTTTGTGCAAAGCAATGATGACGGCATGTGTTTCCTTGCAGCTAAACCATGATTGACAGAGGAAGAACAATGATTCCAAGCACCACCCTCCTTTTGAAGCTTCCAGTCTGTTAGTTGAACTCAATCAGCATGACAGAGTGATCTCCAGCCTTGTCCTCGTCAACACACACACCTGTGTTAAGCAGCAGATTTTGTGAAATGTAATATTTGTGTCATTCTCAAAACTTTTGGCCACGACTGTACAATGTTGAAATAGTAAAAATAAAGAAAAAACTATTGAATGAGTTGGTGTGTTGAAACTTTTGACTGGTACTGTATATGTGTGTGGGTGTGTGCGTGAGTGAGTGCTTGTGTGCGGAGAATCAGAGTAGGTGGTCAGTCCAGTTCAAGTGTTCAGCAGTCTGATGGCTTGTAGATAGAAACTGTCTCTGAGCCTGTTGGTATCAGACCTGACGCTTCGATACCATCTGCCCCCGACCGTAAGGGAGTGAACAGCTTGTGACACTGAGAAAATTACCTTTTAATGGTGTCAGACCAAGGCTCTGCATCTGTCCTCGTACTCCTAGACCTTAGTGCTGCTTTTGATACCATTGATCCCCACATTCTTTTGGAGAGATTGGAAACCCTAATTGGTCTACACGGAGTTCTGGCCTGGTTTAGATCTTATCTGTCGGAAATATATCAGTTTGTCTCTGTGGATGGTTTGTCCTCTGACAAGTCAATTGTACGTTAAGTAATGGTAGTACGTTGGTGGTTGGAAGATATTCCTCTAGTGGTGTGGGGGCTGTGCTTTGGCAAAGTGGGTGGGGTTATATCCTGCCTGGTTGGCCCTGTCCGGGGGTATCGTCAGACTGGGCCAAAGTGTCTCCCGACCCCTCCTGTCTCAGCCTCCAGTATTTATGCTGCAGTAGTTTATGTGTCGGGGGGCCAGTCTGGGTCAGTCTGTTATATGTGGAGTATTTCTCCTGTCTTATCCTTTGTCCTGTGTGAATTTAAGTATTCTCCCTTTCCTTCTCTCTCCCTCTCCTCCTAGAGGACCTGAGCCCTGGAATCATGCCTCTACCTGTCCTGATGACTCTGTCCACCTGGTCGTGCTGCTGCTCCAGTTTCAACTGTTCTGCCTGCGGCTATGGAACCCTGACCCGTTCACCGGATGTGCTACCTTGGCCTGAACCTGCTGTTTTCGACTTTCTCCCTCTACTGCACCTGCTGTCTCGACCTCTGAATGCTCAGCTATGAAAAGCCAACTGACATTTACTCCTGAGGTGCTGACCTGTTGCACCCTCTACAACCACTGTGATTATTATTATCTGACCCTGCTGGTCATCTACGAACGTTTGAACATCTTGGCCATGTTCTATTATAATCTCAACCCGGCACAGCCAGAAGAGGACTGGCCACCCCTTAGAGCCTGGTCCCTCTCTAGGTGTATTCCTTGGTTCCTGCCTTTCTAGGGAGTGTTTCCTAGCCACCTTGCTTCTACATCTGCATTGTCTGCTGTTTGGGGTTTTAGGCTGGGTTTCTGTACCGCACTTTGAGATATCAGCTGATGTAAGAAGGGCTTTGTAAATATATTTGATTGATTGATTGGGGTGTGTGGGGTCTTGATGATGCTGCAGGCTTTCATCAGGCCCTGTTTTGAGTAGATGTCCTGGTTGGGTGGGAGCACGGTCCCAGTGATGTACTGTTCACTAAGGGTCATGGATGGAGCAGCAGGTAACAACAGTGTTGAATGCTGAGCTTTAGTCAATGAAAGGTATAGGTGGTCCTTCTGTCCAGATGTGTTACGGCCATGTGGAAGTGGCATCTTACATAGATCTGTTCTAGCAGTAGACACATTGGAGTGGGTCCAGTGTGGGCCATGACCAGCCTCTCGAAGAACTCCATGATGAACGGGGTGAGTGATAGATCTGTTCTAGCAGTAGACACATTGGAGTGGGTCCAGTGTGGGCCATGACCAGCCTCTCGAAGAACTCCATGATGAACGGGGTGAGTGATAGATCTGTTCTAGCAGTAGACACATTGGAGTGGGTCCAGTGTGGGCCATGACCAGCCTCTCGAAGAACTCCATGATGAACGGGGTGAGTGAAATATCTGTTCTAGCAGTAGACACATTGGAGTGGGTCCAGTGTGGGCCATGACCAGCCTCTCGAAGAACTCCATGATGAACGGGGTGAGTGCGACGATGCAATTGTCATTTGGGAATGTCACGTTGTTTTTCTTGGGCACAGGTATGATGGTGATCTCCTTGAAGCAGGATGGGACTACAGCCTGGACTACAGCAGGATGGGACTACAGCCTGGTGATCTCCTTGATGGGACTACAGCCTGGACTACAGCAGGATGGGACTACAGCCTGGTGATCTCCTTGATGGGACTACAGCCTGGACTACACCACTGCATTTGCCTTTGAGTCTGTATTGTCTACAGCCTGGTGATCTCCTTGATGGGACTACAGCCTGGACTACAGCAGGATGGATTTGCCTTTGAGTCTGTATTGTCTACAGCCTGGTGATCTCCTTGATGGGACTACAGCCTGGACTACAGCAGGATGGATTTGCCTTTCAGTCTGTATTGTCTACAGCCTGGTGATCTCCTTGATGGGACTACAGCCTGGACTACAGCAGGATGGATTTGCCTTTCAGTCTGTATTGTCTACAGCCTGGTGATCTCCTTGATGGGACTACAGCCTGGACTACAGCAGGATGGATTTGCCTTTCAGTCTGTATTGTCTACAGCCTGGTGATCTCCTTGATGGGACTACAGCCTGGACTACAGCAGGATGGATTTGCCTTTCAGTCTGTATTGTCTACAGCCTGGTGATCTGGACTACAGCAGGATGGATTTGCCTTTGAGTCTGTATTGTCTACAGCCTGGTGATCTCCTTGATGGGACTACAGCCTGGACTACAGCAGGATGGATTTGCCTTTGAGTCTGTATTGTCTACAGCCTGGTGATCTCCTTGATGGGACTACAGCCTGGACTACAGCAGGATGCATTTGCCTTTGAGTCTGTATTGTCTACAGCCTGGTGATCTGGACTACAGCAGGATGCATTTGCCTTTCAGTCTGTATTGTCTACAGCCTGGTGATCTGGACTACAGCAGGATGCATTTGCCTTTGAGTCTGTATTGTCTACAGCCTGGTGATCTGGACTACAGCAGGATGCATTTGCCTTTGAGTCTGTATTGTCTACAGCCTGGTGATCTGGACTACAGCAGGATGCATTTGCCTTTCAGTCTGTATTGTCTACAGCCTGGTGATCTCCTTGATGGGACTACAGCCTGGACTACAGCAGGATGGATTTGCCTTTGAGTCTGTATTGTCTTTTTGCCTTGTGCTACAGCAGGATGGGACTACAGCCTGGTGATCTCCTTGATGGGACTACAGCAGGATGGATTTGCCTTTGAGTCTGTATTGTCTACAGCCTGGTGATCTCCTTGATGGGACTACAGCCTGGACTACAGCAGGATGGATTTGCCTTTCAGTCTGTATTGTCTACAGCCTGGTGATCTCCTTGATGGGACTACAGCCTGGACTACAGCAGGATGGATTTGCCTTTCAGTCTGTATTGTCTACAGCCTGGTGATCTCCTTGATGGGACTACAGCCTGGACTACAGCAGGATGGATTTGCCTTTGAGTCTGTATTGTCTTTTTGCCTTGTGCATGTTACAGTCCACTGAGTCATCAGGGTTCTGATGACAATGAATTCTGCAGTACGGGCTCTCAACATGGTGTGGACATCTCCGTTCATCCAGGGTTTTTGGTTGGGGTATGTCCGGATTGTTATTGTGGGTACAACATCAACACATTTCCTAATTAAGCCTGTGACTGACGATAGGTTCCTCAATGTTGATGGATGAGTCCTGGGTGGATGAATCGTTGAACATATTCCAATCAGTATTCTCAAAACAGTCCTGCAGCATTGAGTCTGCATGCTATGTCCAGCACCTCACAATGCTACTTAATATAATGCTTACATATCCTACATTACTCATCTCATATGTATATACTGTACCTTATATAATCTACTGCATCCTTATGTAATACATGTATCACTACCCACTTTAAACTACGCCACTTTGTTTACATACTCATCTCATATGTATATACTGTACTCGATACCATCTACTGCATCTTTATGTAATACATGTATCACTACCCACTTTAAACTACGCCACTTTGTTTACATACTCATCTCATATGTATATACTGTACTCGATACCATCTAATGTATCTTTATGTAATACATGTATCACTACCCACTTTAAACTACACCACTTTGTTTACATACTCATCTCATATGTATATACTGTACTCGATACCATCTACTGCATCTTTATGTAATACATGTATCACTACCCACTTTAAACTACACAACTTTGTTTACATACTCATCTCATATGTAAATACTGTACTCGATACCATCTACTGCATCTTTATGTAATACATGTATCACTACCCACTTTAAACTACGCCACTTTGTTTACATACTCATCTCATATGCATATACTGTACTCGATACCATCTACTGCATCTTTATGTAATACATGTATCACTACCCACTTTAAACTACGCCACTTTGTTTACATACTCATCTCATATGCATATACTGTACTCGATACCATCTACTGTATCTTGCCTATGCCGTTCTGTACCATCACTCATTCATATATCTTTATGTACATATTCTTCATTCCTTTACACTTGTGTGTATAAGGTAGTAGTTGTGGAATTGTTAGGTTAGACTACTCATTGGTTATTACTGCATTGTCGGAACTAGAAGCACAAGCATTTCGCTACACTCACAATAACATTTACTAACCATGTGTATGTGACCAATAACATCTGCTAACCATGTGTATGTGACCACTAACATCTGCTAACCATGTGTATGTGACCATTAGCATCTGCTAACCATGTGTATGTGACCATTAACATCTGCTAACCATGTGTATGTGACCATTAGCATCTGCTAACCATGTGTATGTGACCATTAGCATCTGCTAACCATGTGTATGTGACCACTAACATCTGCTAACCATGTGTATGTGACCATTAGCATCTGCTAACCATGTGTATGTGACCACTAACATCTGCTAACCATGTGTATGTGACCATTAGCATCTGCTAACCATGTGTATGTGACCATTAGCATCTGCTAACCATGTGTATGTGACCACTAACATCTGCTAACCATGTGTATGTGACCACTAACATCTGCTAACCATGTGTATGTGACCATTAGCATCTGCTAACCATGTGTATGTGACCATTAGCATCTGCTAACCATGTGTATGTGACCATTAGCATCTGCTAACCATGTGTATGTGACCAATACATTTGATTTGATCTCCATGTTGGTGGCCTCCTTCCCCTAATGAAGGCTTATAATAACATTCATAGCATCCCGCTTCATAATACTCTACAGCCACATCAGTGTTATGAACATGTCAATAAGGCATTATAGCACATCATCATGAGGATACTCTCTCTGACCAGCAGATGGCAGTGATACCCAGAGGCCTCTGAGCTTACGGGCGTCATAGCCCTCACTGACTGACAGAGACTGCAGGATTGCAACAGGCTATAAAAAACCTTCCTATGTGTTGATATGCATCCACCCTGCATCCCTTTATGGTACTTTCTAAGAGGATTAACAAACCTAATGACATAAAGAAGTCATAATAAACACTGAGCCCATGGATAGGCAGCGCTACCAATGTAGCACATACTCTAAAATACTAGCTCCTGAGTAGATATTTTGACAATAATTCAGTAAATAGAGTAAGGTATTGTATTATATCTGCTCTCTTATTGGTCCCCAGGAGACCTGTATTCAGTGATTGCTTACAGCAATTACCAATTCAACTATTGCGATTGGATACCTATAGCAGTGTACCTATATCTTTCTCTAGGATTGGTTGATTGGTGCCTTACCCCAGGTGGACGGTGCGGATGTGTCGCTGGATCCCTGAAGAGGTGCTGAGGACCTTTTCACAGTTCTTCCACAAGCACTTGAGCATCACCTTCACGGAGTTCTGAAACACAACAGAACAACACAGTGGAGTCAGTGCTATTGTAGCAGCAAGAGTGGGAAGAACAAGAGTGAAGGCTTGAACCAACAACCCTGTGGTTATGGGGTGAGCGCACTACAACAAAAAGGTTCAGATCTCTCAGCAGAGCTCCACTTTGGGAGGCTACACATATTCTACTATTATTCTAAGTGAGGTCAAAATAAATAAACACGACCTATGAGACAAGCAGGCCTGTGAACATAGAAGCTTGTGAAGACAGGTTAGCAACACGCACACACACACACGCGCGCACACACACACACACACACACACACACACACACACACACACACACACGCACACACGCACACACGCACACACGTGAAACTTTACACCTCTCCTTCTCTATATTGACAGATGCAGAGTCATAATGAGTAAATACATTTATGGAGGGATGGCCAAGGGCAAGAAAGTAATATTCCTAACACCCATAGTGTTTAACACTTCTTTAGCGTGTATGGAAGCCACTAAAATAGTGTTAAACAAAAAACAATCCAAGTGTCGATAAACTAACAACCCCTGAGTGTTGGTCCCTAACACCATGGGTGCTGTAAAGTCCAACTTAAATGAACACTTTATTCGTTCTGTACTAGAGGTCGACCGATTATGATTTTTCAACGCCGATACCGATTATTGGAGGACCCAAAAAAAAAAGCCGATACCGATTAATCGGAAGATTTTATTTATTTATTTGTAATAATGACAATTACAACAATACTGAATGAACACTTACTTTAACTTAATATAATACAACAATAAATTCAATTTAGCCTCAAATAAATAATGAAACATGTTCAATTTGGTTTAAATAATTCAAAAACAAAGTGTTGGAGAAGAAAGTAAAAGTGCAATATGTGCTATGTAAGAAAGCTAACGTTTCAGTTCCTTGCTCAGAACATGAGAACATATGAAAGCTGGTGGTTCCTTTTAACAATCTCTAACAATCTCAAAAACAAGACGTTAATTCTTTCAGTGAAATACGGAACCGTTCCGTATTTTATCTAAGGGGTGGCATCCATCAGTCTGAATATTCCTGTTACATTGCACAACCTTCAATGTTATGTCATAATTATGTCAAATTCTGGCAAATTAGGCGGCCCAAACTGTTGCATATACACTGACTCTGCGTGCAATGAATGCAAGAGAAGTGACACAATTTCACCTGGTTAATATTGCCTGCTAACCTGGATTTATTTTAGCTAAATATGCAGGTTTAAAAATATATGTGTATTGATTTTATTTGATCTGTGTATTGATTTTAAGAAAGGCATGGGTTTTTATGGTTAGGTACACATTGGAGAAACGATACGCACCGCATCGATTATATGCAACGCAGGACACGCTAGATAAACTAGTAATATCATCAACCATGTGTAGTTAACTAGTGATTATGATTGATTGATTGTTTTTTATTAATGCTAGCTAGCAACTTACCTTAGCTAACTGCATTCATGTAACAGGCAGTCTCCTTGTGGAGTGCAAAGAGAGAGAGGCAGGTTGTTATTGCATTGGAGTAGTTAACTGTAAGGTTGCAAGATTGGGTCCCCGAGCTGACAAGGTGAAAATCTGTCGTTCTGTCCCTGAACGAGGCAGTTAACACACCGTTCCTAGGAGTCATTGAAAATAACAATGTGTTCTTAACTGACTTGCCTAGTTAAATAAAGATTAAATAAAGGTATAAAAAAACACAAAAACATTTTAACGGCGAAATCGGTGTCCAAGAACACCGATTTCCGCTTGTTAGGAAAACTTGAAAATCGGCCCTAATTAATCGGCCATTCCGATTAATCAGTCGACCTCTAGAGCTGACGCTGTTACACTTTCTCATAGTTAGGGAATTAAAACCTGTGGTGTTACAGTAACTATTTTTGGGGTGTTGTTTTAACACAGTAGGATGTAAAGCATTATTTGCATATTTATGTCCCTTTATGCTTTTTGATTGAATTTTAGAGGTACATGTACCACCTATGACTGTGTATGCTAGTGACAGACACATGACTGTTGGATTTGATGACTTTCAGTCCTGTCACATCTACTCCTGCTCCCCCTCTCAACGGGTCTACTAACCACCTGTCCTGTAGCCTCCTGTCACATCTACTCCTGCTCCCCTTCTCAACGGTCTACTAACCACCAGTCCTGTAGCCTCCTGTCACATCTACCCCTGCTCCCCCTCTCAACGGTCTACTAACCACCAGTCCTGTAGCCTCCTGTCACATCTACTCCTGCTCCCCCTCTCAACGGTCTACTAACCACCTGTCCTGTAGCCTCCTGTCACATCTACCCCTGCTCCCCCTCTCAACGGTCTACTAACCACCAGTCCTGTAGCCTCCTGTCACATCTACTCCTGCTCCCCCTCTCAACGGTCTACTAACCACCAGTCCTGTAGCCTCCTGTCACATCTACTCCTGCTCCCCCTCTCAACGGTCTACTAACCACCAGTCCTGTAGCCTCCTGTCACATCTACTCCTGCTCCCCCTCTCAGCGGTCTACTAACCACCAGTCCACACCTGGACTTCATTACTCTCTGATTACTTACCCTTATATCACACTCTTTTGTTATCAGTAATCAGCTGGCACCACTGGGGGGCGGCTATGAAAGAGGTCTTCCGCATTCTTCAACATCTTGACATTTCCAGAGGCGTGTCACATCCAACAGGCGGAGGATTCTCTACCACAAGTCAGTACGTACCCAAGCCCATCCAACAGGCGGAGGATTCTCTACCACAAGTCAGTACGTACCCAAGCCCATCCAACAGTCTGCCCAGGTCAGCAATGACTGTTTGTCCCTCCCGGACAAATATGACGGGTCTCCCTACAGATTCCGTGGCTTTCTACTCCAGTGCTACCTCTATTTCACTCATCAGATGGTAGCCCCCACCACGGAGTCCAAGGTTGCCACGGTTATTTCCTTGCTGACCAGACGGGCGTTGGAGTGGACTACGGCCGTCTGGGAAAGAGGAGCTGGGTTCCTAAGAGGGGTTCATGGATCTGTTCGGGGGGGACTTGGATCATCCACTGGAAGGCAGAGAGGGGGGTGAAAGCTGACAACTACGGCAGGATGACCATGGTGGAGTGTGCGCTCACCTTTCACACAGCTTCCAGCGGGTGGAATGAACCGGCACTCTGCATCCGATTCAGAAGAGGATTGCCCGAAGAGGTCCAGACGAAGTTGGCGTGCCAAGACAATCTTACCTTGGACACACTCCCCACAGCTGAGCGATGCCATCTGAGGCAGTTAGGGCTTGTCCCTATTTCAGCCAGGAGGTGCACCAGCTTCAACGGTGTCCGGTACAGCCCAATCCATCATCACCAAACCACCAAACCTTTTTAAGTATCAATTTCACTAGCTGACTGTCCCTCATCTATTGTTTCTACAACTAGTGGATTCTGGTGCGGCGAGGGATTTTATTGCCCAGGCCTTGCCTCCTCCCTGCACATCCCCTCATACCTGCGACCATTAGGATCTGGCACTATTACAGTGGTTCCTCCTGTAAAATTGCGTCATTCTGCAGCATACCTTGCGGGCTGCCGCAGAATACTATGGGATTTCATTTAATTGTCAGCCATTGTTGCCATTAATGCTAGTAAGTGTTACATTGACCACCAGAGGGCATCTTTGAGAAGAATTTGACTTTTTGTATTGGCTTTACTAGAGATATTGGCTGTACTAGAGATTTTAAAACCTTTTTGTAAGAACATAGTATATGGGATTGATTTTAAATGTAGCTTAATTAATTAGATTTATAGTATGGTGTTTCTATTCCAAGAAAAACGAAACCCTCAGGGTTTCGCGCGAGGAAGATGTGACGCTGTTTCCACACCCTGATTGTAGTCTAACCAACACCCAAATGGAGATTCAGTAAACATAAAAATCTCATTGATTTATCAAGACCAGTTCCCATGCTTGTCTCAGAGCAGTGCTGTCTTGACCTCTGAATGCTGTCTTTTCCCCCCTTCCACTTGCCTCTTCCCGTGGTTTGGGACATAGATGTGGACATCCGCCAGGCTCTGGAGGAGGAACCACCTGCCCTCGCCTGCATCTACACACCCACAGGGGTCAAAGATCAGTTGCTGACCTGGGCACACACATCCCTCACCGCTGGACACCTAGGTATCACCCACATCACTCAATCCCTTTCTGAGAAATACTGGTGGTCCACTTTGGCGCAGGACGTTGCCCACTCATGTTCATGTCCAGCAGGAAGACTCCTTCTCTTTCTCGTGCCTCAGTGTCCCTGGTCTCATCTGTCCATTGATTTCGTCACTAATCTCCCCTGGTTTCACCACCTTTTTGGTGGTTGTGGACAGATTCTCAAAATCATGCTGTTTTATCCCTCTCTCTGGTCTCCCTACCGCTCTCCAGGTTGCTGAGGCACTGTTCCAGCAGGTCTTCTGGCATTATGGCCTTCCGGAGGACATCGTCTCCGATTGTGGCCCCTGATTCACATCACGTGTATGGAAGGCTTTCATGGAGAAGCTGGGGGTCACGGGCAGCCTCACTTCTGGGTACTGGCCTCAATCTAACGGCAGGTGGAGAGGATGAACCAGGAGCTGGGGAGGTTCCTGAGTAGTCACTGCCAGGACCGGCAGGGGCAGTGGGCCTGATTCCTTCCTTGGGATGAATACCGCCAGAATTTATTGTGACACTCCTCCACCGGGCTGACTCCCTTCCAGTGAGTTCTGAGTTGTCAGCCGAACCTGGCTTCGTGGACTCAGAGCCAGACCGACGCTCCTGCGGTGGACTAGTGTTTCAGGTGTGGAAAAAAGGTATGGAACGAGGCCCATGCGAGACTCTAGCAAGCAGTCTGCCATCAGCAAGAGCAGGCAAATCACCACCGCAGTGAGGCTCCCGTGTTCCAGACTGGTGATCGCGTCTGACTCTCCACCAGGAAGCGAGGAGGCCTTTCTAATCGACCTAGCCCGGGTATCCTGGAAGGATATTGACCTCAGTCCGTCAGTAGAGGATGACATTTCGTCTGGACTTAGTGCTCACTCGTTGTGCATTTGGATGGACTAAATGCTCAAACAAAAAGGAGGTATTTGGACATAAATGATGGACTTTATCGAACAAAACAAACATTTATTGTGGAACTGGGATTCCTGGGAGTGCATTCCGATGAAGATCATCAAAGGTAAGTGAATATTTATAACGCTATTTCTGAGTTTTGTGCCACCTCTCCTCAGTTGGATAATAGCTGCATGTTTTTCTGTGTATAGGCGCTGACCTAACATAATTGCATGGTGTGCTTTTACGGTAAAACGTTTTTGAAATCTGACGATTGCATTAAGGAGAAGTTTATCTTTAATTGTGTGTTTAACACTTGTATCTTTCATCAATGTTTATGATGAGTATTTCTGCAATTTGATGTGGCTCTCTGCACTTGAGACAATGCATTTAACATAATGCACCATTTTCAAATTAGGTTTTTGGACATGAAGATGTACTTCATCGAACAAAACACAAATCTATTGTCTAACATGGAGTCTTGGGAGTGCCATCCGGTGAAGATCAAAGGTTAGTGATTCATTTTAACGCTATTTCAGTCTTATGTGACACCTCTCCTTCTTTGGAAAATGGCGGTATGTTTTTCTGTGGCTAGGCGCTAACCTAACATAATCGAAAGGTGTGCATTCGCCGTAAAGCCTTTTTGAAATCGGACACTGTGGCTGGATAAACAAAAAGTTTATCTTTAAAATGGTGTATAATCCTTGTATGTTTGAGGAATTTTAATTATGAGATTTCTGTTGTTTTGAATTTGGCGCCCTGCAATTTCACTGGCTGTTGTTGAGGTGGGACTGTAAAATCTCCTTCCAGACTCACATTAAGCATCTCCAACCAAAATGAAATCTAGAATCGGCTTCCTATTTCACATCAAAGCATCCTTCACTCATGCTGCCAAACATACCCTCGTAAAACTGACTATCCTACAGATCCTTGACTTTGACGATGTCATTTACAAAATAGCCTCCAACACTCTAAAGTGGATGCAGTCTATCACAGTGCCATCCGTTTTGTCACCAAAGCCCAATAAACTACCAACCACTGCGACCTGTATGCTCTTGTTGGCTGGCCCTCGCTTCATATTCGTCGCCAAACCCATTGGCTCCAAGTCATCTATAAGTCTTTGCTAGGTAAAGTCCCACCTTATCTCAGCTCACTGGTCACCATAGTAGCACCCACCCATAGCACGTGCTCCAGAAGGTATATTTCACTAGTCACCCCCAAAGCCAACTCCTCCATTTGGACACTTCTCCTTCCAGTTCTCTGCCAATGACTGGAATGAATATTAAAAAATTACTGAAGCTGGAGACTCATATTTCCCTCAGTAACTTTAAGCATCAGCTGTCAGAGCAGCTCACAGATCATTGCACCTATACATAGCCCATCTGTAAATAGCCCACCCAACTACCTCATCCCCATAATGTTTTGTTTTTTGCTCCTTTGCACCCCAGTATCTCCACTTGCACATTCATCTTCTGCACATCTATTCACTCCAGTGTTTAATTGTAACTACCTCGCCACTGTGGCCTATTTATTGCCTTACCTCCCTAATCTTACTTCATTTGCACACACTGTACATAGACTTTTTCAATTGACTGTACGTTTGTTTATTCCATGAGTAACTCTGTGTTGTTTGTGTCGCACTGCATTGCTTCATTTTGGCCAGTTGTAAATGGTCCCCACCTTCTTCCATAGACTTACACAGTAATTATGACAACTTCCGGAGAATGTCCTCCAACCTATCAGAGCTCTTGCATCACCCCAAAGCCAATTCTTCCTTCGTCCATATTTCCTTCCAGTTCTCTGCTGCCAAAAATCTAGAACAAACTGCAAAAATCACTAAAGCTGGAGACTCATATCTACCACACTAGCTTTAAGCACCAGCTGTCAGAGCAGCTCACAGCACCCGTACATAGCTCATCTGTAAATAACCTATCCAACTACCTCATCCCCATACTGTTATTTAATTTGCTCCTTTGCACACTCATCTTCTGAACATTATCACTCCCGTGTTTAATTATTTGTAATTTTTTTGCCACTATGGCCTATTTTATTTTTTTTGCCTTATCTCCCTTATCCTACCTCATTTGCACACATTGTATATAGCCGTTTTTTCTATTGCATTGTTGACTCTATGTTTGTTTATTCCATGTGAAACTTTGTGCTGTTGTTTGTGTTGCACTGCTTTGCTTTATCTTGGCCAGGTTCACAGTTGAAAATGAGAACTTGTTCTCAACTGGTCTACCTGGTTAAATAAAGGTAAAATAAAATAAAATTCCCGCCTCTCACATCTGTGCAAAACACAGCTTAGCTTGTTGTTAATCCACCTGGCATGTCAGATTTCAATACAGCTTTTCGGCAAAAGCATAACAAGCATTTATGTAAGAACATCTCTCTCAGTAGACAAAATATTACAAACTGCTAGCAGCCAAGTAGATTGGTCACGAAAATCGCTTCCCTTTAAATCGCTTCCCTTTGATGATCTTCGGATATTTTCACTCACGAGACTCCCAGTTACACAATAAATGTTCCTTTTGTTCCCTAAAGATTATTTTTCTATCCAAAATACCTCCATTTGGTTGCCGTGTTATGTTCAGAAATCAACAGGCTCGAGTGGTCTCGACATCGCAGACGGAAATTCCAAATAGTATCCGTAATGATCGAGGAAACATGTCAAACGTTTTTTATAATCAACCCTCAAGTTGTTTTTACAATATATAATCAATAATATATCAACCGGGAATGTAGATTCTTCAGAGAGAGAGAGAAAATTGATGCTCCATGCTGTTGCACATTCAATACGACAGCCATACAATGACGATGTGATCTTTCTCGCTCATTTTTCAAATTAAAAGCCTGAAACTATGTCTAAAGGCTGTTCACACCACGGGGAAGCCGTAGGAAAATGAGTGTCGTTGATATCCCTTCAAATGGAGCGAAGGCAGGTTATGGAACATGGAGCTTTCAAAATAGAATCCACTTCCTGGTTTGATTTTCCTCAAGTGTTCACCTGCAAAATCAGTTCTGTTATACTCACAGACAATATTTTGACAGTTTTGGAATCTTTAGAGTGTTTTCTATCCTAATCCTAATTATATGCATATTCTAGATTCTGGGCTTGAGAAATAGGCAGTTAAATGTGGGTAAGTTTTTCATCCAAAAATCTAAATACTGCCTCCTACACTCAAGAGGTTAAAATAAATCAACCCTGGCCACTACAGGGATATTTTAAATTGACAAATTCAAGGTTTACTTGTTCTGTTGGTCTGTAACAAAATGGTATGTGCCAATATTGCACTGATGCTACCTAGGCTACTAGTTTCTACTAACCTCAGTCCCACATTTAGTTTTTCAGTATCACACACTTCCATGTGCTTTCACGTAAAACAAAAAGTATGTTTATCATCGTAAAAAGAATAGGAGTCATGTGGACTATCGCTGTCATCATTGCTTCTCAATGGCACACTCTGCTAAAGTGGTTGACTTCCACTTGATAGTACACTTTAACCATGGGTTCGAGCCCCCCTCGCACAAGCTTCTTTGTTGAGGAAAAATAAATAAATGTTCACTGCAGGTCCTTCATGTTCGATTCAAAACGCATGTGGCGAAGTGGATCATTATAATAATGAATAGCCTATAAATCATTGTTGTAGTGTACACATCCATATCATATGCAATATTACTTTTCGGCAATAGCACTGTGTTTGTGTGCTAGGCTGAAGAAAGAGATAGTTCCTTATCAAATTAATTAATAGTGTTAATTTTCAAGTTGTTGGCTGGAGGCGTCCCTTTCCAACACAATAACAGTGCTTAAGTTTGGGCAGGAGCTCACCAGAGTACCGGCACCTGCTTGAGTTTCTACACCTCTTATGAAAATTAGCTCAAAAGTATACCTAAATATAACCAGTACCCAAAATGAGAAACCACACCTATTTTAGTCAGGCACTATCCCAATACATGTAAATCAACATATCACATGGGGTGGGACAACTCATGTGAGATTCAAACCCCTGGATTAGGCACATTACACAGAGAGCAACTATTTCCTCACAAGCACACTCTAATAAATGCTGGTTTAAAAACAACCCAGCGCTGGGTAAATAGTTGACAGAACTAAAGTTGGGTTATTTTGCCAGTTGGGTCACTGAGTTGGGTTATTGAGCTGTGATCCACCCAATCAGATCAGAAGACTGGAGGCATAGCTTAGTAGGGGTGTGACGTTCACTCCAATCTGAAAGACACGTCCCCAATAGATCACACCTCCTGACAATAACCTATGGATTTAATTTTAAAAATACCCATTTACTCTCCCGAGTCAACAAAAATAACTATCTGAAAGCCACGCACCTACTAAACGATGCCTCCAGTCTTCCATCTGACCCAGTGGATCATCATAGCTCAACGACCCACCTGGCTGGGTCAAAATAACCCAATATCAACAACCCAACTGGCTGGGTCAAAATAACCCAATATCAACAACCCAACTGGCTGGGTCAAAATAACCCAATATCAACGACCCAACTGGCTGGGTCAAAATAACCCAATATCAACAACCCAACTGGCTGGGTCAAAATAACCCAATATCAACGACCTACTGGCTGGGTCAAAATAACCCAATATCAACGACCCACCTGGCTGGGTCAAAATAACCCAATATCAACAACCCACCTGGCTGGGTCAAAATAACCCAATATCCACAACCCAACTGGCTGGGTCAAAATAACCCAATATCAACAACCCAACTGGCTGGGTCAAAATAACCCAATATCAACGACCCAACTGGCTGGGTCAAAATAACCCAATATCAACAACCCAACTGACTGGGTCAAAATAACCCAATATCAACAACCCAACTGGCTGGGTCAAAATAACCCAATATCAACAACCCAACTGGCTGGGTCAAAATAACCCAATATCAAAGACCCAACTGGCTGGGTCAAAATAACCCAATATCAACGACCCACCTGGCTGGGTCAAAATAACCCAATATCAACGACCCACCTGGCTGGGTCAAAATAACCCAATATCAACAACCCAACTGGCTGGGTCAAAATAACCCAATATCAACAACCCACCTGGCTGGGTCAAAATAACCCAATATCAACGACCCACCTGGCTGGGTCAAAATAACCCAATATCAACGACCCAACTGGCTGGGTCAAAATAACCCAATATCAAAGACCCAACTGGCTGGGTCAAAATAACCCAATATCAACAACCCACCTGGCTGGGTCAAAATAACCCAATATCAACAACCCACCTGGCTGGGTCAAAATAACCAAACATGGTATATTTCATATTTACCAAAATTGGGTTGTTTTTAACCCAGCATTTTTTACACTGCAGAATGTAAAAACATAGAGCTTTTTCAGCCCTATTTCGTCATGCAGCATTCCAGATCTCAGAGGAGTGGAGGGAGAGGTGTTTTGGACCTGCATCAGTACTAATGACAGGTTGGTGGGCGTTGGCTCGCTGGCTCGCTACCTATCAACAGCTTCCAGAAAGGGGAGAGAGAGGGACTTTAAAATACAAACTATAGAACAGGTTTATCAGCGGCTGATCAATTTAACCCTTTTTAACTAGTCTATATTCTTACGCAATCCATTATTCTTTGCAGTGAAGACATCACATACAACATCGCTAATGAAACACACACTATGAAACACTCCCAACGGCTCATCTACAGCGTCTCAACAAACAATCCCCAAAGTGTTTTTCTTCCATCTTACCACAATCACAGGAATACCCAGGTGATTTACACAGTCCTAAGCCTCTTATAGTACCCTACTCTACAGTCAGACACACTGCAGCTACTCTACTGTATATCCAGAATGACTGCTGCCTGCAAATCAGGACTTAGTTAGGCCTCTGATCTTGGCCTTCTACACTGAACCACCAGAGTAAACTAACTGCCTGTTAGGTTTTCCCAGGGCAGGTTTATATACAAGTCATCCAAATTATCATGACTTTATCTATAGCCGGCTATTCATTAATAACCACACATGCATGCCAGTGCAAGTCTTATTGAGGTGGCCTCCCAAGGCTTTGCATAATGTTGATGTAATGTTTACTGTGTCTAGCATTGTCTAATGTTCTGTCTTTACAAGCGAGGCTGAAGACGGACGTGAAGCATGAAGACAAGGCATTACATTTGACGAATGACTTGACAAATAGAGCACAATCTTGCTATACTCTAACACACAGCAGAATCATCTTTCAGTTCAAGTAAATGGGAATGCTATAATGTGTTTGTCCTATTCTGGTGAAGCTAGTCAGTGAGTGTAATCCAATTTCCCTTCAGGATATTGTATATCTATGGCCTGGCCTCCTCCTGTTTCAGCTGAAATGGACTCTGATTGGCCTACAGGCCGGTGCGTTGGACCTGCACACTCTTATCAGAGCCCCTTCCAGTCTCCACACCTCTATCCACACTTGCGTCACAGTGGATTTATTAGATATTCTTCTCTCCCTCTCAGCTTCCTGCAGATGAAGCCTCTCACTCCTCCTCTCTCCTCCCCTAGCTCAGTAATCTTAACTCCCCTCTTCCTCCTTCCTCCCCACCCTCTCCCACCTCTTCCTCTTGGAGATGGGTGAGGGGGCTTATGGCTCTTCTTGATAATGAAACCACATTAATGTCTTGGAAGGTCTCCACTGCATGAAAAGACAGGGGAAGAAAAGAGAGAGAGGAAAAGATTGAGCGAGAACACACTCCATCATGCTCAGAGGCGTAAAGGTTGACAGACCTTGTTGTCTCAGGGACAAGCCAGTGTCATAAGATCCTGAATTACATTGGAAAAGCTAATAATAATCTTTCAGAGGGGTTCTTTCTTTCAGAGGCCCCCTTGAATTAGGAAAAGTACACACAAGGACAGCGATTCCTAAATCGATAGGAGCCACTGTTGGCCCATGGCCAATTTTTAATGGGTCGCAGCTTAGGGTTGGTTGTGGCAACAAATACTGTTCTCATCTGAAGCCTCATCCTAAGCCCCTGACCCCCAGTTTTACCTTTCGCTTCCGGGGTATGGGGTCCTCAAACAAGAAGTGCGTGCTCTCTTTGACGTCGTCGATGAATTTATCACTCTGGGAGGAGAGCAAGAAGCTCTTGCTGGTGTCGTTGGAGAGAGGCGGGGACGGTGTGGAGGGCACCGATTGGTCGCTGGTGTCCCAGCTCCAGTTGCCACTGGTAGAGCTGCTGTAGCTAGTTGACAGCACCTCCTTCCACCCTCTGCTGGCTGGCTCCGGAACTGCAGCTGGAGACAGAGGAGGGGCGGTCAGTACCATCAAAACCAGGGAGTCATTAATTCACTTTAATTAACTTCTTGACTTCATACAATACATTTTGTTTCATACAATGTATTTTGCGACATTGTTCATGCAAAATTTGAATTGAGGTTTATATTGAATGTCCATCCATCCATAGGAAAACAGCCTCCCTCTCCAGCAGCGTTGGCCTACAAACCTCTCCAGTGCAATATGGTATTTTGACTGCTTCACTAATACAGATCTTATAAAGCAATAATCACATTGCCTTGTGGAGAAACATAATGACAAATAAAATCCTTCCAGCAGGATGAGCTGTGTGCTGGAGATGAACTCATATTAAACAATGACTGACTGGTCCATGGGGGCTAGTGTAGATGAGGAGGGTCCTACAGAGAACGCAGACACAGGAGTTCACACTACATGTTGTCTCAGGGGAGACTTAAACCAGGGGGAAGAAAATACGACATTGGAGGTAAACAGGTACATTTTTAAAATGTATGAAAAGAGTAGGATGAAATGGCTTATGAAAAATGAATACATATTTGCCCTGTCTTCCCACATATTGTACAGTACACCCCATCCCATAATATTTTGTGGATTTGCCCGTTTTAATCAATAACTGAACTAAACTGTGGAGATGGGACCAAGAGGGGTTGAATATATGCTGTAGACTTATGGAAGGGTTAAGAGAACGCACACAATGTTAATGACTGCTAGTCTACAACTGTTGTCTATGAAGTGTCATGACGTTGGCCTGGGGGTAGGTTTATGACAGTCATAAATACCTCTAGCCCCCTTTTTCCTTTCTCTACCCTACTGAGGTTACATTTGCAAACCCCTTGGTTAGTATAGAGATTCTGGGAACATCAGAAGGTGGGGGGAAATGAACTATATTCTGGTAATCCGACCAATTGAACATATGTGGTGGTACTTAATGAATATGATGTCAGTTCGGTTGTCATCTGAGACATTCTCATCAATGATAAGATGACATAAACTCTACAGTGGAAAGTCTACACATTAGAATTATCGGATTCAAATGGAATTGTTGTTCAATATAAATATTTTAATATGAAATTATTCGTGATGGGATGAAATGTGATTTTAGCTTCTAAAATGTGAGATTTGGTTTTTCATAAGTTATAGCTATGCTCAATCAGTGGCCCGCCCCTGTGAAGGTACATGGGCTATAAAACTTTTCAAACACGCCCTCCTCTCCCTTCCTATATAAACCCTTGACGACAATATAACCTCCTGTTCCGAGGATGTAGGACGACGGTCCGATGTCAGAATGGTTCAGATAATAACTACAGAACAAAGCCAACATCAGCGTGAGCTTTGGTTGCGAATGGTATGAACTTTGAACTCTTATTCACTACAGAAGCGATACCTCCTAGCCATTGAGTTAGCAACAGCAGCTGCAAACGCAGGTTAGGAAGGAACAGAGTATCCAATCTACCACACGACGTTACTACAACGTATCCAATTGACCACCAGAGACATTCTTCAAAGGACTCGGTTTGGCAACACGGCCTTCCATCTACCACCAACCTACTGAAGCGCAGCTCTAGAGTAAATATTTATTGCATTTTCCTTTTCCAAATGCGCGATAATTTACAATGCATAAGATACTGTATTTACGATAGCACAGCTTCGCCCTTTGTTCCTCAGTCTTCCCGCTCTTTCACTCAAACCCAGCCACTTTTCTTTTGTGTAAACAGCTGTCTGCCCGCTCCTCCTGCTCCTCTGTTGCACAAAGGTGGAGGTAGCGGTCCTGCTGCTGGGTTGTTGCCCTCCTATAAATAAAAGGGAACACTTAAATAACACAATGTAACTCCAAGTCAATCACACTTCTGTGAAATCAAACTGAGAAATCAAACTGCCCACTTAGGAAGCAACACTGATTGACAATAAACTTCACATGCTATTGTGCAAATGGAATACACAACAGGTGGAAATTATAGGCAATTAGCAAGACACCCCCAGTAAAGGAGTGGTTCTGCAGGTGGTGACCACAGACCACTTCTCAGTTCCTATGCTTCCTGGCTGATGTTTTGGTAACTTTTGATAGATGGAGAGGTAGACACTAGAGACCAGAGGTAGATGGCGGTGCTTTCACTCTAGTGGTGGCAAGAGACAGAGTCTACAACCCACACAAGTGGCTCAGGTAGTGCAGCTCATCCAGGTTGGCACATCAATGCGAGCTGTGGCAAGAAGGTTTGCTGTGTCTGTCAGCGTAGTGTCCAGAGCATGGAGGCGCAACCAGGAGACAGGCCAGTACATCAGGAGACGCGGAGGAGGCCGTAAGAGGACAACAACCCAGCAGCAGGACCGCTACCTCCGCCTTTGTGCAAGGAGGAGCACTGCCAGAGCCCTGCAAAATGACCTCCAGTAGGCCACAAATGTGCATGTGTCTGCTCAGACAGTCAGAAACAGACTCCATGAGGGTGGTATGAGGGCCCGACGTCCACAGGTGGGGGTTGTGCTTACAGCCCAACAGCGTGCTGGACTATTGGCATTTGCCAGAGAACACCAAGATTGGAAAATTCGCCACTGGTGCCCTGTGCTCTTCACAGATGAAAGCAGGTTCACACTGAGCACAAGTGACAGACGCGACAGAGTCTGGAGACGCCGTGGAGAACGTTCTTCTGCCTGCAACATCCTCCAGCATGACCGGTTTGGCGGTGGGTCAGTCATGGTGTGGGGTGGCATTTCTTAGGGGGGCCGCACAGCCGTCCATGTGCTCGCCAGAGGTAGCCTGACTGCCATTAGGTACCGATATGAGATCCTCAGACCCCTTGTGAGACCATATGCTGGTGCGGTTGGCCCTGGGTTCCTCCTAATGCAAGACAATGCTAGACCTCATGTGGCTGGAGTGTGTCAGCAGTTCCTGAAAGAGGAAGGCATTGATGCTATGGACTGGCCCGCCCGTTCCCCAGACCTGAATCCAATTGAGCACATCTGGGACATCATGTCTCGTTCCACCACAGACTATCCAGGAGTTGGCGGATGCTTTAGTCCAGGTCTGGGAGGAGATCCCTCAGGAGACCATCCGCCACCTCATCAAGAGCATGCCCAGGCATTGTAGGGAGGTCATACAGGCACGTGGAGGCCACACACTCTACTGAGCCTCATTTTAACTTGTTTTAAGGACATTACATCAAAGTTGGATCAGCCTGTAGTGTGGTTTTCCACTTTCATTTTGAGTGTGACTCCAAATCCAGACCACCATGGGTTGATACATTTGATTTCCATTGATAATTTTTGTGTAATTTTGTTGTCAGCACATTCAACTATGTAAAGAAAAAAGTATTTAATAAGAATATTTCATTCATTCAGATCTAGGATGTGTTATTTTAGTGCTCCCTTTATTTTTTTGAGCATTGTATATATCAAATCAAATGTTATTTTTCACATACACGTGTTTAGCAGATGAATTTGTTCTTGATCTGATGACTGTGAAAAGAAATCTGGTGGCATGTTGGCTGGGGTCAAAGCAAATCAAATCAAATGTTATTGGTCACATACACGTGTTTAGCAGATGAATTTGTGGGTGTGTATGCTTGTGTTTCTAGATAAGACAGTTCAGAAATATCTAACAAGTAATATCTAACAATTTCACAACATACACCCAATATACACAAATCTAAGTGATATATTAGAAATATTAGAAATATATAAATATATGAACGAGCAACGTCAGAGCGACATAAGCTAAGATACAGTAGAATGTTATAGAATACAGTATAAACATATGAGATGAGTAAGGCAAGATATGTAAACATTATTAAAAACCTCTTAAGGATGACGCAGAATATAGTTCCAGTGCAGGAACATCAATCAGCGAAATTTCAGAGCGCCACCTATAGTTTTCGATAAACCTCAAACTTTCATTAAAACACACATGCAATGTACTGAATTAAAGCTGCACTCATTGTGAATCTAGGCACCAAGTCAGATTTGTAAAATGCTTTTCGGCGAAAGTATGATAAGCTATTATCTGATAGCATGCACACCACAAAATACTAGGACATCACCTCAACAACAGATTTTGCGGTAGCCGGCGATACACAAAACGCAGAAACAAAATATAAAACATTCATTACCTTTGACAGGCTTCTCTGTTGGCACTCCTATATGTCCCAGAAACATCAAAATTGGGTCTTTTTCCCGATTAAATCCGTCATTGTATACCCAAAATGTAATTTCATGAAGGCTGGTCTGATCCAGGAAAATTCCCATTTACAAGACGCAACGTCACGTTTTAAAATTACAAAAGTTGCCTATAAACTTTTACAAATCACTTCAAACTACTTTTCTAAACCAACTTTAGGTATTAAGGTAGGCAGCTACCTCTCTGTGTTAGTGATGGCTATTTAACAGTCTGATGGCCTTGAGATAGAAGCTGTTTTTCAGTCTCTCGGTCTCAGCTTTGATGCTCACCATGATGCTCTCAATTGTGCATCTGTAAAACTTTGAGAGAGTTTTAGGTGACAAGCCAGATTTCTTCAGCCGTCTTCACCACACCGGCTGTGACCATTTCAGTTTGTCAGCGATGTGTACGCCGAGTAACTTAAAACTTTCCACCTTCTCCACTCCCATCGATGTGGATAGGGAGGTGCTCCCTCTGCTGGTTCCTGAAGTCCACGATCATCTCCTTTGTTTTGTTTACATTGAGTGAGCGGTTTTTCTGGCCCCACACTACCAGAGCCCTCACCTCCTCCCTGTAGGCTCTCTCGTCTCCAGAAGTTCAGTGAGGATCTCTGAATGATCTAATGTTGACCTAAATGACTAATGATGATAAATACAATCCACCTGTGTGTAATCAAGTCTCCGTATAAATGCACCTGCACTGTGATAGTCTCAGAGGTCCGTTAAAAGCGCAGAGAGCATCATGAAGAACAAGGAACACACCAGGCAGGTCCGAGATACTGTTGTGAAGAAGTTTAAAGCCGGATTTGGATACAAAAAGACTTCCCAAGCTTTAAACATCCCAAGGAGCACTGTGCAAGCGATAATATTGAAATGGAAGGAGTATCATACCACTGCAAATCTACCAAGACCTGGCTGTCCCTGTAAACTTTCAGCTCATACAAGGAGAAGACTGATCAGAGATGCAGCCAAGAGGCCCATGATCACTCTGGATGAACTGCAGGATCTACAGCTGAGGTGGGAGACTCTGTCCATAGGACAACAATCAGTCGTATATTGAACAAATCTGGCCTTTATGGAAGAGTGGCAAGAAGAAAGCCATTTCTTAAAGATATCCATAAAAAGTGTTTAAAGTTTGCCACAAGCCACCTGGGAGACACACCAAATATGTGGAAGAAGGTGCTCTGGTCAGATGAAACCAAAATTGAACTTTTTGGCAACAATGCAAAACGTTATGTTTGGCGTAAAGGCAACACAGCTCATCACCCATCCCCACTGTCAAACATGGTGGTGGCAGCATCATGGTTTGGGCCTGCTTTTCTTCAGCAGGGACAGGGAAGATGGTTAAAATTGATGAGAAGATGGATGGAGCCAAATACAGGACCATTCTGGAAGAAAACCTGATGGAGTCTGCAAAAGACCTGAGACTGGGACGGAGATTTGTCTTCCAACAAGACAATGACCCAAAACATAAAGCAAAATCTACAATGGAATGGTTCAAAAATAAACATATCCAGGTGTTAGAATGGCCAAGTCAAAGTCCAGACCTGAATCCAATCGAGAATCTGTGGAAAGAACTGAAAACTGCTGTTCACAAATGCTCTCCATCCAACCTCACTGAGCTCGAGCTGTTTTGCAAGGAGGAATGGGAAAAAAATTCAGTCTCTCGATGTGCAAAACTGATAGAGACATACCCCAAGCGACTTACAGCTGTAATCGCAGCAAAAGGTGGCGCTACAAAGTATTAACTTAAGGGGGCTGAATAATTTTGCACGCCCAATTTTTCAGTTTTTGATTTGTTAAAAAAGTTTGAAATATCCAATAAATGTCGTTCCACTTCATGATTGTGTCCCTCTTGTTGTTGATTCTTCACAAAAAAATACAGTTTATATCTTTATGTTTGAAGCCTGAAATATGGCAAAAGGTCGCAAAGTACAAGGGGGACGAATACTTTCGCAAGGCACTGTATGTATGATTGTGAGGTCTTCTAGGTCGGGTGAACAGAAGGACTTGATCCTGATGAGTATTATCACAATCACACCATGAGTCGTTAATCATTAAACATACACCACCCGCCCTCCTTCTTCCCGGAGAGATGTTTATTCCAGTTGCCACAATGAATCCCTTTGAGCATGGTGAAGTTATTCATTACAATTTGGATGGTGTATCATTACACCCAGCCACTACAAAGATACAGGCGTTGTTATGTCTTTGGCTATCTTTATTAATATGATGACGATTGTTATTTCAAATCGATGAACTATGTTTAATTATTATGACGATTATAATAATCCTGTAACAATTAGCTCATTAACAATCTTGGGGCACCACGGAAAAAGTTTATTTAACAACTTACCGTGTTCTGAACACAGAACTGCATAACACACAAACAGAACAGCTTACAGATTACTACATAATGCAATGAAAAGTACCTAGTGGACTAAACCCGATATGACGACTTCGTAGACAATGGAAAGGGGTGGGGACAGATAAAGAGCAGGAAAGACAGAATGGACCCACTACGTACATACAGTTGAGAACTATACTCATGGAAATGCGAATACTTTGCACATGAACGGCCGCTCATTTGAAAGAATTGCAATGTACATATTTACGTGTGTATGTCTTTGCTGTCTCCGCGTTGAAAACACTTGATCCGTCCGGGGAGTAATTCGACAGAAAGTCTCTAGTTTGTCCACCAGAGATCAAAGTCTTTCATAGTTGTAGCTCTGTTATAATGGATGCGTCAGACGTACCAATGGTCGTTTGATAGTTATTGAGAATGGCTCTTTCAGAGTACCACCCGGTGGCTCTCGGTCGAGGTTACTAGACTAAAGTACTTAAACAGCTGCAGACTGAATGTTCCTATGTAGTCTTTATTTTCTTCACTCAGGAAAGTTTCAGAGAGTTTCAAAGTTTCTTAATAACCTCTTGAAGCTAGGGGGCACTATTTTTATTTTGGAAAATAACATTCCCCAAAAAATTACGTTCCCAAAGTAAACGGCCTATTTCTCAGGACCAGATGCTAGAATATGCATATAATTGACAGATTGGGATAGAAAACACTACATTTTTCAAAAATGTCAAATAATTGTCTGTGAGTATAACAGAACTGATATTGCAGGTGAAACCCGGAGGAAAATCCAATCAGGAAGTGCCTCTTATTTTGAAACCCTTCTGTTCCTTTGCATGCCTATCCTCCATTTAAAGGCATATAAACCAGATTCCTTTTCCACTGGCTTCCCTAAGGTGTCAACAGTCTTTAGACATAGTTTCAGGCTTTTATTTTGAAAAAATGAGCGTGAAAGATCACATTGCGTAAGTGGATAGGTGGGGGCTCTCAGAGTGAGTTTTTGCGCTACAGAGTAAAGCTGCCATTGTTCCTCCCGCTGTTATTGAAAAACCTACACACTCGGTTGATATGTTATCAAATATATATTTTAAAAACCACCCGAGGAATTATTATAAAAACACGTTTGACATGTTTCTGTGGACATTATGAAAACTATTTGGAATTTGTCTGTGTTGTCGTGACTGCTCTTTCCTGTGGATTTCTGAACATAACGCGACAAACAAAAGGAGGTATTTTGGGTATAAAAATAATCTTTATGGAACAAAAGGAACATCTGTTGTGTAACTGGGAGTCTCGTGAGTGAAAACATCCGAAGATCATCAAAGGTAAATGGTTAATTTAATTGCTTTTCTGATTTTCGTTACCAAGCTTCCTGATACTAAGTGTACACAATGCTATGTTAGGCTATCGATAAACTTACACAAATGCCTGGATTGCTTTCGCTGTAAAGCATAATTTCAAACTCTGAGACGACAGGTGGAATAACAAAAGGCTAAGCTGTGTTTTGCAATATTGCACTTGTGATTTCATGAATATGAATATTTTTTAGTAATATTATTTGACTGTTGCGCTATGCTAAACAACAGGCATGGCGATGTGTCCAAGGCCAGGTTGTTGGCAGGGTGAGGTTGGTTGAGGGGTAAACATTAGCTGGAGAGGTGGACACTAGAGACCAGAGGAGAGGTAGACACTAGAGACCAAGTGAGAGGTAGACACTAGAGACCAGAGGAGAGGTAGACACTAGAGACCAGAAGAGAGGTGGACACTAGAGACCAGAGGAGAGGTAGACACTAGAGACCAGATGAGAGGTAGACACTAGAGACCAGAGGAGAGGTAGACACTAGAGACCAGATGAGAGGTAGACACTAGAGACCAGAGGAGAGGTAGACACTAGAGACCAGAGGTAGACACTAGAGACCAGAAGAGAGGTAGACACTAGAGACCAGAGGAGAGGTAGACACTAGAGACCAGATGAGAGGTAGACACTAGAGACCAGAGGAGAGGTAGACACTAGAGACCAGATGAGAGGTAGACACTAGAGACCAGAGGAGAGGTAGACACTAGAGACCAGAGGAGAGGTGGACACTAGAGACCAGAGGAGAGGTAGACACTAGAGACCAGAGGAGAGGTGGACACTAGAGACCAGAGGAGAGGTAGACACTAGAGACCAGAGGTAGACACTAGAGACCAGATGAGAGGTAGACACTAGAGACCAGAGGTAGACACTAGAGGCCAGAGGAGAGGTGGACACTAGAGACCAGAGGTAGACACTAGAGGCCAGAGGAGAGGTAGACACTAGAGACCAGATGAGAGGTAGACACTAGAGACCAGAGGAGAGGTGGACACTAGAGACCAGAGGAGAGGTAGACACTAGAGACCAGATGAGAGGTAGACACTAGAGACCAGAGGAGAGGTGGACACTAGAGACCAGAGGAGAGGTGGACACTAGAGACCAGATGAGAGGTGGACACTAGAGACCAGATGAGAGGTAGACACTAGAGACCAGAGGAGAGGTAGACACTAGAGACCAGAAGAGAGGTGGACACTAGAGACCAGATGAGAGGTGGACACTAGAGACCAGAGGAGAGGTAGACACTAGAGACCAGAGTAGAGGTAGACACTAGAGACCAGAGGAGAGGTGGACACTAGAGACCAGATGAGAGGTAGACACTAGAGACCAGAGGAGAGGTAGACACTAGAGACCAGAAGAGAGGTGGACACTAGAGACCAGATGAGAGGTGGACACTAGAGACCAGAGGAGAGGTAGACACTAGAGACCAGAGGAGAGGTAGACACTAGAGACCAGATGAGAGGTAGACACTAGAGACCAGAGGAGAGGTAGACACTAGAGACCAGAAGAGAGGTGGACAATAGAGAACAGATGAGAGGTAGACACTAGAGACCAGATGAGAGGTAGACACTAGAGACCAGAGGAGAGGTAGACACTAGAGACCAGATGAGAGGTAGACACTAGAGACCAGAGGAGAGGTAGACACTAGAGACCAGAGGTAGACACTAGAGACCAGATGAGAGGTAGACACTAGAGAACAGAGGAGAGGTAGACACTAGAGACCAGATGAGAGGTAGACACTAGAGACCAGAGGAGAGGTAGACACTAGAGACCAGAAGAGAGGTGGACACTAGAGACCAGAGGAGAGGTGGACACTAGAGACCAGATGAGAGGTAGACACTAGAGACCAGAGGAGAGGTAGACACTAGAGACCAGAGGAGAGGTAGACACTAGAGACCAGATGAGAGGTAGACACTAGAGAACAGATGAGAGGTAGACACTAGAGACCAGAGGAGAAGTAGACACTAGAGACCAGAAGAGAGGTGGACACTAGAGACCAGAGGAGAGGTGGACACTAGAGACCAGATGAGAGGTGGACACTAGAGACCAGATGAGAGGTAGACACTAGAGACCAGAGGAGAGGTAGACACTAGAGACCAGAAGAGAGGTGGACACTAGAGACCAGAGGAGAGGTGGACACTAGAGACCAGAGGAGAGGTAGACACTAGAGACCAGATGAGAGGTAGACACTAGAGACCAGAGGAGAGGTAGACACTAGAGACCAGAGGAGAGGTAGACACTAGAGACCAGAAGAGAGGTGGACAATAGAGACCAGAGGAGGGGTAGACACTAGAGACCAGAGGAGAGGTGGACACTAGAGACCAGAGGAGAGGTAGACACTAGAGACAAGAGGAGAGGTGGACACTAGAGACCAGAAGAGAGGTGGACACTAGAGACCAGAGGAGAGGTAGACACTAGAGACCAGAGGAGAGGTGGACACTAGAGACCAGAGGTAGACACTAGAGGCCAGAGGAGAGGTAGACACTAGAGACCAGAAGAGAGGTAGACACTAGAGACCAGAGGAGAGGTAGACACTAGAGACCAGAGGTAGACACTAGAGACCAGAGGAGAGATAGACACTAGAGACCAGAGGAGAGGTAGACACTAGAGTCCAGAGGAGAGGTAGACACTAGAGACCAGATGAGAGGTAGACACTAGAGACCAGATGAGAGGTAGACACTAGAGACCAGAGGAGAGGTAGACACTAGAGACCAGATGAGAGGTAGACACTAGAGACCAGAGGAGAGGTAGACACTAGAGACCAGAAGAGAGGTAGACACTAGAGACCAGATGAGAGGTAGACACTAGAGACCAGATGAGAGGTAGACACTAGAGACCAGAGGAGAGGTAGACACTAGAGACCAGAGGTAGACACTAGAGACCAGAGGAGAGGTAGACACTAGAGACCAGAAGAGAGGTAGACACTAGAGACCAGAAGAGAGGTAGACACTAGAGACCAGAAGAGAGGTAGACACTAGAGACCAGAGGAGAGGTGGACACTAGAGACCAGAGGAGAGGTGGACACTAGAGAGTGGCACTACAGACCATAACCTCTGTGTGTGTGTGTGTGTGTGTGTGCAGTCTTACCTGAGGCTGTCTGGGTCTGGGTGAGGACCAGAGGAGAGGTGGACACTAGAGAGTGGCACTACAGACCATAACCTCTGTGTGTGTGTGCAGTCTTACCTGAGGCTGTCTGGGTATGGGTGAGGACCAGAGGAGAGGTGGACACTAGAGAGTGGCACTACAGACCATAACCTCTGTGTGTGTGTGTGTGTGTGTGTGTGTGTGTGTGTGTGTGTGTGTGTGTGTGTGTGTGCAGTCTTACCTGAGGGTGTCTGGGTATGGGTGAGGACCAGAGGAGAGGTGGACAGTGATGTCAGGACGGTAGCAGCCATTACCTCCTTATCAGCAAGACCTGAAGGTTTCCTGGAACACACACACACACACCAGAAGCCAGGTCACACACTATGTACAGACAACCAACATGCTCTTCCTGCATAGAAAGTGGGATGATTATATATCAAATCAGCAGATCTATAACAGTCATGCTACAATACAAGCATAGCAGCATAGTAAAATGACCCATCATGTGAGTCTGCCATAGCCAAACAGACCAATCACGTTTTTACAATCATAACCAGGAAAAAAACCTATACCAATTTCAGCTCTGAAATATTACAGCCATGCTTTCTTTAGACAGAAAAACAAACTGTAAAAGCATGTAATGGAAAATTCCAGTCCAATAATAAATACTGTGGTCACATCCCCTGCGAGTGCTGAAGATTCTCCTTTAACACAGAATGCTGACGCACGCACACACACACACACACACACACACACGCACGCACGCACACACACACTATCATAAAAAGGTCCATATAGCATGCACGATCGATTTTGTATTTCCACTCTTTCAAATTTGCAAAGAAAGGAATCTGTGAAAATCTAAACGTTTAAAAAAAGGGGGTTAGTTAAACATGAGAATGAGTTTGAGTTTTTGTCACAACCCGGCTAGTGGGAAGTGACAACGAGCTCTTATGGGACCAGGGCACAAATAAAAATATAATAATAATCAATAATTTAGCTCTTATATATATATATATATTTGACCCCTTTCCTCCCCAATTGGTAGTTACAGACTTGTCTCATCACTGCAACTCCCGTACAGAGTTGTGAGAGGCAAAGTTCGAGATCAGTGCGTCCTCCGAAACACAATCAAACCAAGCCGCACTGCTTCTTGACACAATGCCCACTTTTCCCGGAAGCCAGCCGCACCAATGTGTTGGAGAAAAGTCCAGACAACCATGTCAGCATGCACTGCACCCAACCCACCACAGGAGTCACTAGTGAGCAAAGGGACAAGGACATCCCTGCCGGCCAAACCCTCAACGAACCCAGACGATGCTGGGCCAATTGTGCCCCGCTCCATGCAACAGAGCCTGGACTTGAACCCAGCCTCTCTAGTAGCGATACAGTGCCTTGGACCACATCATTTTCCACACACAGTGTGGATTTAGTGTTCATGTTAGTGAGGGCCGAGAATCCACTCTTACATACAGCTGAAGTCGGATGTTTACATACACCTTAGCCAAATACATTTTAACTCCGTTTTTCACAATTCCTGACATCTAATCGGAGTAAAAATTCCCTGTCTTAAGTCAGTTAAGATCACCACTTTATTTTAAGAATGTGAAAGGTCAGAAAAATAGCAGAGAGATTTATTTATTTCAGCTTTTATTTCTTTCATCATATTCCCAGTGGGTCAGAATTTTACATACACTCAATTAGTATTTGGTAGCGTTGCCTTTAACCTTTAAATTGTTTAACTTAGGTCAAACGTTTCAGGTGGCCTTCCACAAGCTTCCCACAATAAGTTGGGTGAATTTGGGCCCATTCCTCTTGACAGAGCTGGTGTAACTGAGTCAGGTTTGTAGGCCTCCTTGCTCGCACACACTTTTTCAGTTCTGCCCACAAATGTTCTATGGGATTGAGGTCAGGGCTTTGTGATGGCCACTCCAATACCTTGACTGTTGTCCTTAAGCCATTTTACCACAACTTTGGAAGTATGCTTGGGGTCATTGTCCATTTGGAAGACCCATTTGCGACCAAGCTTTAACTTCCTGACTGATGTCTTGAGATGTTGCTTCAATATATCCAGATACTTTTCCTCCATCATGATGCCATCTATTTTTCTATGTTGTGAAGTGTACCAGTCCCTCCTCCAGCAAAGCATCCCCACAACATGACAACATGATGCTGCCACCCCCGTGCTTCACGGTGTTCTTCGGCCTCCCCTTTTTTCTCCAAACATAACGATGGTCATTATGGCCAAACTGTTCTATTTTTGTTTCATCAGACCAGAGGAAATTGTTTCAATGTGGCCCTTCCCATGTGGCCATCTTTGTTCCCATGTGCAGTTGCAAACCGTAGTCTGGCTTTTTTATGCGGTTTTGGAGCAG